>NC_090646.1:186921766-187223641 GCF_040937935.1 Hyperolius riggenbachi | reverse complement strand
TTGTATAATACATAAATGACTATCTGTTGCACATATTAATAGCACTTTTCGCTACCATTACATAATTTTGTATACTTCCATTACTGGAGTGGTTAATTTGGGTGTGATTCCTGGCCCAGAAATTGAGCACTGCTATATGGGCTAGTGTTCATTTTCATATCAAGGTAATTTGGGTGCCGGAGGCACTGCTGGGGGCAGTCAGAGAAGGTAGCACCGGCTCCTATAAGAAAAAAACAAAACCAAGAGAAACAATTATCAAAGTAATTAATATTGTATTAAAATCTGGGAGAAATTGATGTCTTTTATACAATGTATACATGTATTTTAAATTGTACATTTTTGCACAATAGTTGTCCTTTAAAGGAGGAGAGCTGCTAGGTTGGATACTAACAGCTGAGGCAGGGTCCTAGGTGAGCTTTCTAGAGCATAGAACACATACAGTATGTAATCACTGCAGGTTTTGTACTGTGCAATAACAATAATGTACAGGGAGAAAACATGTGTACTGGAAGTGCTACCAGTTAGTCATCATGTCATCTTGACACCAATCATCGCAAAGACAATCTGCCTCTAGATACTTTCTTAGTGATGCTTTAACAATGTATATGTTATTTCATTTTTAAGTTTTTATAGAGATTTAAATCATATAATTCATCAAAATGATCAGTAGCTTAAATGTTCCTTTTCGGTGCTACAAACAAATACTGCACCAGTGGCACTTAGAGCTTGAAGTGTCTCCTGCTGTAATCCTGAAGACATTTGCTATCTTAATCACACAGAGGAAAAAGCTACTTTACCGAAAATCAAACTAAAGTTTGTTGATCAAAATCACCAGGTCGGAGGGAAAAAAATGTAACAAATGTGAACAATGAATTTGTACATTAGTCAGAAGGAGAACTTGCCAAATAGCAGTGAGTAATAGCATACCGAGACAATGCTTTTGTTGTAAAGTGCATATAACCTTTACTTAAAAAGGTCAAAATTATGAAAGAAATATAAGCAAGGCAAACTCTTTTTGCCAGGCTTCATCCCATGAGATATGGAATAGCTAAACTAACTTTGAGCAATGCCTCAAATTTATGTGCTGTGAGGCCAATTCACATATAAAATAAGCATCAAAAAAGAGGAGCCTTGTCACTTGCAATGCTAATATTTCACAGCTACCAAGGTGAAGCATCAGCATTTTCAGCACAAGCGGATATATCATCACTGCTCTGATTATGATACAACACTGGAAAAAAAGGACATTTCCTGACCTTAGCTATAATTCACTCACTTCTGAACCATATACTTGTCATTTGTTGGGGTACAGTGTTATTTGAAAGTGATTACATTTCAATGCACCCATCCCACTATGAAACTGATGCTCCAAATTATTTTGAGTTTTTGTGTGTGTTTCATCTTGTCAGTAAGGTAGCTGAGGGAGATAAAACTCTTTGGGAACAAATATAGAATCAGCAATATCCGTAAACAAGTGTCACATAGTTATTTAGTATTTTTAGTATATCTTATTTCCAAATGGGCGCCTAAAGACCTTGGACCTTTAGCATCCAGATATTCCATAACATGATTACAACAGAGCTGCATGTAAGGCCCCTTCCCCATTTGAGCATTGCTGATCACGTTTTCAGCAATGTAAAGTGATGCTATCCGCAAGGACATCAGAAGTGCATAAACCGCGGTGAATCACAACGCATGCTCGCTTACAAAAAATGTAAGTACACAGGAGGACATGGCAGCGCTTTTAAATGCAGACTGCACCCGAATTGACCAGCTGCATAGCTGTGCAGAGCCCAATTCACAGGCAGATTACATAACTTGCATTCAAAACAGATGCAGCAGATGGAGGACGTTAGCTTCTAAAAACAGTTTGTGTGCAGATCAGTACTAGATTATTCCACCACGGTTAGGGGTCATCAAAGAAGAGATCTAATCTCTAACTAATAATTAAGAAACATAGTGTAAACCTGGGGAAGCTAGCCATAAAATGGTCTACACATTTTCTCCGTGAATAGCCTGTGGGCCGTCGATCGCGGCTCGCAGGCTAAATGTAAACACAAGCGGAAATAATCCGCTTTGTTTACATTTGTACAACGCTGCTAACAGTAGCAGCGTTGTACTGGATCAGCGATCCCCGGCCAATCAGCGGCCGGGGATCGCTGTCACATGACAGGCAGGAGCCTGTTAGAGGCTGCACAGGACAGATCCGTTCCTGTGCAGCCTCCGATCTCCGGGAAGGGAGGGAGGAGAGGGGGAAACCTGCGGCGGAGGGGGCTTTGAGGTGCCCTCCCCCCCGCCAGCCACACACAGGCAGGAGCGATCAGACCCCCCCAGCACATCATTCCCCTAGTGGGGAAAAAAGGGGGGCGATCTGGTCGCTCTGCCTGGTGTTTGATCTGTGCTGGGGGCTGTAGAGCCCACCCAGCACAGATTAGCAAATACAGCGCTGGTCCTTAAGGGGGGGTAAATGCTGGGTCATCAAGTGGTGAAGGAATGGAAATCAAGCCCATATCCAGGAGAATTGCTTAGCAATCCAAGCGCAATGTGTTGCAACGGCCACCTGAGATGCCCACAGAGTGATTGTGTAGAAGGGTGCCTTAGTATAAAAGCATCCTTTACTCTCATTAAAAATACAAAATGATTTTGCATGAATTCTTAAGGTGTACTTGTCATTAATGGTCGTAATAGGCATTTCTAATAATCTGACTCACCACTCTGAAATCTTGGTGGTTTCTTTTCTCTATATCCTAACTGGGAACTATCTATCACTATTTCCACCAGCCCTTCAGAGTTCCACACAATTTATAGCTTGCACTTCTGAAATAGTCATATGTAGGCTGAACAAATTAAATGGCTGTGTTAAAGGATATAGGTGTTCTATAAGCCATAATTTCTAAATGCATTATGGATGCACGAAGACACAAATATGAATTAAATGACTCTGTTCACTGTCTTAAAGTGATACATTATATTCTTTTCTTTTTAAAGGTATGGAAGTGAAAACCTGTAATTTCCTTATGTTTTAATAAGGCAATGCTGTGATTTGCAATGCTTTTACTAGTCATCTTTAAGTTTTCTTTCAGCCCATTACACAGAGTCGTAGTGGTAGTTTGGACTCACTATAATTTAACTGCATAGTTAACCTATATTGCTATTTATGCAGGAGAACAGAGAAGCCAAAAGGATAAAAGGAAGCTAAATGAGCTTAAAAACCAAATTCTTGGTAAATAGAGGAGGTAGTGGTGGACTTACCTCCTCCAAGTAGACACACAACGACTGTAGTAAAGACAGTCAATATATTTTATTTATGAACTCCAAATATGCAACGCGTTTCGCAGGTTTGATACCGCTTCATCAGGCAATAACAACGGAGCAATAGCATATGTGGTCAGTAGAAGAGCCAGGCACCTCAGACAGATACTAACAGATCCTAGCTCTGAAAGTAAATTGAATTTTCAAATAAAATAGCAATCGATTATTAGATCTACTATAACTACTGAGAGATGGGCACATTGTAACAAAATGCTAACCAAACATAGCATACAATACTGTCCTATTGAGACTTCTTTGAAGTTGTTGCATAGATGCTACTATATGACTTTGCGGATGTATCAAATTCAACCTTTTTTTTCAGTGGATGCTCCATGGTGGACACTTTGCAGCATGTTTTGTGAGAATGTCCTAGAGTTAAGACTTTCTGAAATGCAATTTGGCACACGATATGTATGGTTATTGTCCTGGATAGTGCTATTGAAGCATGAACTAATTCCCGCAGGGCAACCGCTTTGCGGCATTGGTTCAATGGACCCTGCATTAGTTGGCATGCGAAAGCAAATGCATATTTGCATGAGCATTGCCTCATGAATAGCCAATCAGGCCAAATTTGCTCAGCCAGTTATGTCAGGTGTTCACTTGGTGTTTAATGCACACATTTAATTCTCTGTGCAGTGATTTGTGAATGTCTTTCCCATGGAGGCGGGTGGCGGATGGCTCATTCTAGGTAGTGTGAGCCCTGGAGTGGGCTGTCAGTGCCTGTCCTCCACCCCCCTTGGATTCCTGGATAGTGCTATTGAAGCATGAACTAATTCCCGCAGGGCAACCGCTTTGCGGCATTGGTTCAATGGACCCTGCATTAGTTGGCATGCGAAAGCAAATGCATATTTGCATGAGCATTGCCTCATGAATAGCCAATCAGGCCAAATTTGCTCAGCCAGTTATGTCAGGTGTTCACTTGGTGTTTAATGCACACATTTAATTCTCTGTGCAGTGATATGTATGGTTATGTCCCTTAAGACTCCAATTGATGTCTCTGTGATGCTATTAGGGAATAAACCATGTGTGTCTTCGTACCCAATCCACAGAGTTTTGTTCTCCTTTGCTAAGAAACACCTTGCTGCAAATTGGAAGACTTTAATCCATGTGTGTATTCCCTAGAATAATTGATACCAACAGTGTCTCAGCGTGAATCCCTGGTTATGAGCATGGAATGTTTGCTTGCGTGTGGACTGGTGTAGGTAGAGTAGGGTCACTTACCATAATGGGGAAACCTCATCCTGGGTCTAGTACATAATGTTGTTGCATGCGATCCATTTTGGAAGCAATTGTTCTCTTTCTTCAACTGCATAATCTTGCAACCTAGTTGTTTTTAGTGCTTCTAGTGATCTAGCATGATGTGAGTGTCATTAGTGCAGAGGGTCAATGACTTTTTTGTATGTAAATTGACTACTCCTTTCAGCACCTGCATTTCTTAGACTGATTGGTTGAGCGCGACAGTGTCTCAGAGTGAATCTCAGCATGAAATGTTTGCTGGTGGGCTGACTGGTATAGGAAGAGTAGAGTACCTTACCATAACATGAAATCCTCATCGCTGGTTTAAGGGTCTAGTACACAGTGCTATTGCATGCAAGAAAATGTTCCCTTTCTTCAACTGCATAATCATGCTTCTGGTGTTCCAGCTTCATGTGAGTGGCATGACCGCAGAGGCTTAATGTTTGTAAGTAAATTGACCATGCGCCTCAGCACCTGAGTTTCCATTTAAAATCATGCTCCTTAAGTAGGGTTAACATAGCTCCTCCTTCCTTGTATCTAACCCTAGGTTAAGGATTTGGTCAGTTTAACATCTAAGAAGTGGTGTGGTGCCAGTAGCCTGATTGAATTATACTAGTCTAATTTTCTAATACTGCCGAAGACTTGGTGCTTGCACAATTACTAAAACATAAGGAAATGCTGCTGATGCAAACTAAGACTCATTTCTTAAACTAAGACTCATTTCTCCATATACCCCAATTTTCTTCCATGAGATTCTTGAACATTCTCAAATGCAGTGATGTAGTGAAGGATGATACAGAGGCTACAACCACACTAGGGCCTCTGAACCTGAGGGGCACACATGGGACCAACCTCCAGTCACTGCTTTATCCCCTTATTGATGCTGTAATGATTATGATCCCTTCTGTATGTGCTTTGAACAGTGGTTATCTAAAGAAAACATTAATTTGCCTCTACTTACACCTCTCTCCCACAGTGGCTATCCTAGGAGAAAATGCAGGAGAAAAGGTTAATTGCATATGGGCCCTGGTCTCCAGAGTGCACTGGGAGGAGAAAGTTTCATGACATCATAGCCTAGGCTAAGCATCACTGGGAGGGCAGAATTTCATACCAATATACAGCAATATCTAGATATCAGAAGCATTTCTGATGGTGAAACCAAGATAATTGATGTAAAAGTTAGTATCCTGAATAATCAAGTATATACAGTATGATGTATGTTATTATTGTTCCTCTTAGAGTCATCTACAGTTAACATGTATAGAGGAACTCATCAAAGATGCCTCCTTCCCCCATTCATTTTTGTTTTTGTTTTGATCTTTTGAGCTATTGTGATCAGGGAATATCCAAAGGTCACATACTGCAGAGACACCAACATTGTTGAGCTCTGTTTGCTGAGAACATCTTGATGATGATTTCTTCCCCACTGATATAAATACCAAACTTCACTATAAATACCAAACTCTTTATATTTTTTTAGAAATAATGATTCTTATTGCCACCTATAAAAATCATTGGCCTTTAATAAATAGTAAATCAATTACAAATAAATTGATAACCAGTGGCGTGCAAATTCCCTAGCCTGCTTGGGATACAAGTGACACTTGTACCTAGTAAAGTGCACAAATTAATTGATTTATTTTAATAAAGTTGTGTGTTGTACCAAGAACTTAGAGGTGTTAGGTCACAATAATAATAGATAGCTACAAGCAAGAGGGAAAAAATGATCGAAGCAGCATTATCTATAGATCAAATAAAAATCAATTTGCAATTTATTAAGGAATCCAAAATACAAATAGATCTAAAACATCTTAAACACACCAAAAGCACTCATATATATCTACCAGAAAAAGGTTAAGTCATCCAAGATAGTTTACTAATAGCTATCTAAGCATGGAACCAGGGTTCAGGTGCAGGAAGTATATCAGGTGTAAAGTGCAGAGATACAAAGTATATATAAAGAGCAGAGTGCTATCATTGCAATATTTGATTCACCTTGGAAGTGCCTGTAGTGACTAGACCTCAGGTAACGCTCTTGGCCAATAAAAAATGTAACTTCAATAAGGTGGGGTCTATGATAAGCTTTGAAGAAAAGGGAGAGAAAATTAAATGGAGCTTAGGATAATAAGTGCTTTCAGAATATATGGGTATAATCATTTTAAAGGTGATTGTGAATAACATTGCTAACCTTAGAAGGAAAATTGGTATTCAATAACTCATTAAGTCAGAAATGATTTGACTTTGTGACATTTCTGAATTTTCTGCATGTAATGAGTTTCACTGTTTAAAAGTCTAATAAAAAAAAGTATTGAAACCAAAGCAAAAATGTGTCATTTTTCCATTGTCTCAATATACTTGCCTTTCTGAAATCAGAATGACTACAGATAACTTCTCAGTGAGTTCAAATCCCAAAGCTTAGGGTTAAAATTTTATCTTGTCCAAACACGAAACAGAAGATAGTAATAAGGCACACTAAGGGATCAATAAAAAGCAATATTTTATAAATTTGCCTTAGCGCGAAAACCAGTAATACATCCACTGTATGCTGTATTACTAGTCCCAGTACACCAATTAAAAATGACAACATGGTGTTTATGTTACAGAGTATACAACCAGAAGGTAATCTGGCCACAGTCCAATTTGCAAACATTATACAGCTTTACCTGCATGCTAATACAATGTATGTATAATAGGATAGCCAGTTCATGATGATTATAAATAGTGGAGCTCATCTATTATGCTCCATACATACTGTCATTTGCTTAATAGGAGATAGCTAATCAATACACCTGGTGTTAAGCAATTAATAATACTGTAAAAATAAATGTTGGTACAGTGGAGAGACAAAATCATTTCATGGGTCACCAATGAAATATACATTTTCAAATACTATGAACTAGAATTCACTCAAAACAGAATGAGTCAAAATCAAGAACTAGTAGATGTCAGGTAAGACAACACCTCTGACATTTTCAGGTAAAGGAATCAAGAAGTGTCTGGTTTGAGACCATGGAAAAATGTATAAATAGTGCTAAGATCAATATTTTTTCTTAAAGGGAAGGTCCAAGCAAAATAAAAACCTGAGTTTCACTTACCTGGGGCTTCTACCAGCCCCATGCAGCCATAATGTGCCCTCGTAGTCACTCACTGCTGCTCCAGTCCCCCGCTGGCAGCTTGCCGACCTCGGAGGTCGGCGGGCCTCATTGCGTACATTTTTACGCATTCCTGCTAGTGCATGAACATTAACACATATATATTTTACGCGTTAGTAGTGCAATGCGTAAAAATTTACGCATTGAACCCGTAATGCGTAAAAATGTATGTGTTAATGTTCCTGCACTAGCGGGAATGCATAAAAATGTACGCAATGTGGCCCGCCGACCTCCGAGGTTGGCAAGCTGCCAGCGGGGGACTGGAGCAGCAGTGAGTGACTACGAGGGCACATTATGGCTGCATGGGGCTGGTAGAAGCCCCAGGTAAGTGAAACTCATGTTTTTATTTTGCTTGGACCTTCCCTTTAAACTTCAAAATCTGGTCCACCAGTGTTTAACACCATATTTATAGAAAATATCTTTTTTAATATATTTATTAAGCAAATGTACTTTTACTAGTGACTAGGCTTAAAATGTGGAGAAAAGAAATAGGATATACAGGTCCTTCTCCAAAAATTAGCATATTGTGATAAAGTTCATTATTTTCTGTAATGTACTGATAAACATTCGACTTTCATATATTTTAGATTCATTACACACAACTGAAGTAGTTCAAGCCTTTTATTGTTTTAATATTGATGATTTTGGCATACAGCTCATGAAAACCCAAAATTCCTATCTGCATATCATGAAAAGGTTCTCTAAACAAGCTATTAACCTAATCATCTGAATCAACTAATTAACACTAAACACCTGCAAAAGATTCCTGAGGCTCTTGAAAACTCCCAGCCTGGTTCATTACTCAAAACTGCAATCATGGGTAAGACTGCTGTCCTGACTGCTGTCCAGAAGGCCATCATTGACACCCTCAAGCAAGAGGGTAAGACACGGAAATAAATTTCTGAACGAATAGGCTGTTCCCAGAGTGCTGTATCAAGGCACCTCAGTGGGAAGTCTGTGGGAAGGAAAAAGTGTGGCAGAAAATGCTGCACAATGAGAAGAGGTGACCGGACCCTGAGGAAGATTGTGGAGAAGGACCAACTCTAGACCTTGGGGGACCTGCGGAAGCAGTGGACTGAGTCTGGAGTAGAAACATCCAGAGCCACCGTGTACAGGCGTGTGCAGGAAATGGGCTACATTCCCCAGGTCAAGCCACGTTTGAACCACAAACTGCGGCAGAAGTGCCTGACCTGTGCTACAGAGAAGCAGCACTGGACTGTTGCTCAGTAGTCCAAAGTACTTTTTTCGGATGAAAGCAACTTTTGCATGTCATTCGGAAATCAAGGTGCCAGGGTCTGGAGGAAGACTGGGGAGAGGGAAATGCCAAAATGCCTAAAGTCCAGTGTCAAGTACCCACAGTCAGTGATGGTCTGGGGTGCCATGTCATCTGCTGGTGTTGGTCCACTGTGTTTTATCAAGGGCAGGGTCAATGCAGCTAGCTATCAGGAGATTTTGGAGCACTTCATGCTTCCATCTGCTGAAAAGCTTTATGGAGATGAAGATTTCATTTTTTAGCATGACCTGGCACCTGCTCACAGAGCCAAAACCACTGGTAAATGGATTACTGACCATGGTATTACTGTGCTCAATTGGCCTGCCAACTCTCCTGACCTGAACCCCATAGAGAATCTGTGGGATATTGTGAAGAGAAGGTTGAGAGACGCAAGACCCAACACTCTGGATGAGCTTAAGGCCGCTATCGAAGCATCCTGGGCCTCCATAACACCTGAGCAGTGCCACAGGCTGATTGCCTCCATGCCACGCTGCATTGAAGCAGTCATTTCTGCAAAAGGATTCCCGACCAAGTATTGACTGCATAACTGAACATAATTATTTTTCCTTTCAATGATTTTTATTGAAAATTTTTTCATTACAAATATAACACATGTGCTTATAGATAGCCAATTTCTAGCATTTTCATAAGAAAAGGTGATGGCAAAACCAGTTACTAACAATCGAATATATCTTGTACATATAACAACGTTCTATAACTTTTAAGTTCAGGCTGTGAATCTACACTAAGCATGTAATTATAATGTGCCTGAATATACGGTTCATGTACCGTTAGAACATCTAAAGGTTTTGAATGGTGGAGAATGCAGCATCTAAATGACATAGTAACTTTACCTGTGGTGTAAGTTGGATCAGGTAGTAGTTGAGGTTTAGGGTAAAAGTTGTCTTCCTAGAACGCATTAATGTGGACTATGTTTCAGCACCAAACCCTGACTGACATAGCCATGGGTGTGCTGTTTCTAAGAGGGCCTGCCAAGCCAGAAGAAGGGATGTGGGGGGGGGGGGGGGGTTCAGCTAAATTTGGATGGGATTTGGTTCCCTTTGTGAGAATGTTAACTTTCTCTAGTTTAATTTGTGTTTGTGTGTTTGTGTGGCTCAAGGGCTATGTTTGGATATTATAAGTCGCCGGTTGGGGTGAGAAGTTTTCCCAGTCTATTGTTAAGTGATCTGAGATTCTTCCCGGGAAGTGACGTCTGAGGAATAGGGCTTCCATGTAAAGGTTGAAATCCACTAGATTTTTTAATTGGGTGAGGGATGGGATTTGATCACTCTTCCATGCAGTCAGAAGTAGTTGACGAGCTGCATTGATTATGTGGGTGATCCTAGTCCTATATTGTGTCTGGAAGTTGTCTAAGCCGATTAGGAATAGCCCTAAGAGTGGGTTTTTATTTACCTGGGTCTTTACAATGTAAGATATGACTTGGAATATTAGAGCCCAGAATGGCTGTACTTTGGGGCAGAGCCATAGGATATGTAGAAGAGAGCCCTCTTGATCACAGGATCTCCAGCATAGTGGGGATGAAGAGGGGGAAAATCTGGCAATTATTTTAGGAGTGAGGTACCAGTTATAGATGATTTTTTTTGTCGTTTCCACATGTGTAATACATCTTGTGTGTTTCTTTTGTTCTAATAACGCTATTTGTAGTACGTTAGTATTTAGAGGGATTTTAAGGGCTTTTTCCCAGGCTTTTGCAAAATTTGACAGGGGATCCAAAGAGTTGCCATTGATGAATTTGTACCAGAATGATATGTTGCCTGTTGAGCTTTTGGTGGGTATCAGAGGAAAAAGTGTTTCCCATATTTCAGTAGGAAGGTTAATAAGTTTTATGGGTTTCGTTTTGTGGAGGTGGGAGATTTGGAGGTAGGTGTATAGGTGTTGATTATTTAGTTTATATTTCCATTTAAGAAAGTCAAAGGAAGCTAGAGCAGATTGATGAAATAGGGTGTTTACCAGCTCAATGCCGGCTTCCATCCAGTTCCTCAAATTGATCTGGGGGATAAGTGATTTTAGTATTGATATTGGGATGTTGTGTGTTTTAGCGGTCTTGGAGGCTGTGGGGATTTTAATTAGATTTTTCCATGCCATAATAGTGGCTTGGATAGATGGGTGTGTAGATTTCTGAGGGGTTTGTGAGGCCCATATGAGGTATAGGAGGTCGTGGAGAGGGGTCTGTGATTGGGCTTGTTCTAAGATAGACCAGGGTTTGACCGGGGTATTAGGCAGCCAGTATTTGGACATGTCTAGCAGGGAGGCTAAATAGTAATGGTGGGGATCGGGTAAGCCGAAACCTCCTTTGGTTGGGGGTGTTGTTAAGGTTGAATAGGCAATTCTGTGTTTTTTGTCCTTCCAGAGATAGTGTAATACTATCTTGCGAAGGTTCCAAAAGAATTTGTAATACAAGGGGATGGGCAGGGTTCTAAAATAGTATAAGATTTTTGGGAAGGTTACCATTTTGTA
This sequence comes from Hyperolius riggenbachi, assembly GCF_040937935.1. NCBI lineage: Eukaryota > Metazoa > Chordata > Amphibia > Anura > Hyperoliidae > Hyperolius > Hyperolius riggenbachi. The sequence goes on along the minus strand of NC_090646.1, from coordinate 187,212,190 downwards.
TGCTGCTATCTTCCCTGAGAGTGAGAATTCGAACATGGCTAAATGGTTGAGTTCTTTTTTGATGTCTACTAGTAAAGGGGGAAAGTTGCAAGCGTATAGGTCTGATGTTTTGGGTGGGATATGGATGCCTAAGTATGGTATGGAGTGCTTGGTATGGAAAGGGGGAGATCTTGGAGATTTTGGGTTTCCTGTCAGGTGAAATGTTGATGCCCATCATTAAGGACTTGCAATCGTTTACCTTATATAAGGACGCTTTTGAGAAGTTTTTTAATGTGTGACAGATTTGTGGCAAGGACGTCTCAGGATTCATTATGGTAAGGAGGACATCGTCCGCGAAAAGGCTGATTTTTTGCTCTGAACCGGCTAGGGGTATACCATGGATATTTGGGTTCGATCTAATATGTTCTGCTAGGGACTCCATGACCATTACAAAAATGAGGGGGGAAAGGGGGCATCCCTGCCTAGTTCCATTGGAGATGTTAAATTGACGGGAGAGGAAGCCTGATACATTAACTTGGACTGAGGGTGTCTGGTATAGGGCCATGATTGCCTTAAGGATAGGGCCTTGTATTCCGAATTTAATTAGTGTTTGTTCTAGAAATCCCCAGTGGACCCTGTCGAAAGGCCTTCTCCGCATCCAGAGCAAGGAAGATAGAAGGCCCTCGACAGGGCCCCAAGGAGTGGAGGATACTTATAACCTTCCGTGTACCATCGGCGGCCTGTCTACCCTTGGTAAAGCCGACCTGATCTGGTTTCAGCACTTCTGGTAATATATTGAACAAGCGGTTGGCTATTATTTTTGAATAAAGTTTAAGATCGCAGTTTAAAAGTGAGATCGGGCGGTAGTTGGAGGGAGCAGATGTGTCTTTTCCGGGCTTGGGGATCACTGAGATGATTGCTCTAGTGAATTCAGCTGGGATGGAGCCTTTGGCGATAAACTCATTAAATACGGGAGTCAATTTTGGGGCTAGCAGGGTTGCAAATGTTTTGTAATATTTATTTGAAAAGCCGTCTGGGCCAGGGGCTTTTGGGGTTTTTAATTTGTTTATAGTGTTTAGTACCTCTGAGACAGAAATTGGAGTGTTCAGTAAGTTCTTTTGTTGGTCTGAAATAGAGGGGAGATTTATTTTTGCCAAGAATTGTTCTATAGTTGAGCTTGATGGTTGGAAGGTGTTGGGGTCGTTTTTAAGATTGTAAAGGGAGCTATAGAAATCGCTAAAGGCATTGGCTATGTCTTGTGGGTTATATAAGGTTCGTTTGTTGAAGGGGTGAATTAATTTCTGTATTTTAGTCTTGGTCTGTCTATTTTTAATTAATTTGGCTAGCAGTGGACTCGCTTTGTTGTGCTGGTGATAGTAATTAAATTTAAGTTTGGATATGTGAAATTCGTAGTCCTCTGCTAGGGTGATCCTGAGCTGTTGACGAAGTAAGAATAACTCATCTGCCAATTTGGGGGAGTGATTAAGTATATTTTCTGTCTCAGTGGTCTTAATTTAGATAATAGATCGGAAATATTTGCCGTTTTGGCCCTTTTGGCAGCTGCTCCTAATTTTATGAGGAGGCCTCTGATATAGGCCTTGTGAGCTTGCCAGACTATGCTCTCTCCAACTTCGCCCGTAGCATTAATAGCATAGAATTCTTCAATATTATCTGCAATGCGTTTAGAATTTGCAGGTGCAAACAGCAAGGATGAGTTCAGCCTCCAAGGTGAGGGTTTTTTTTTATTTGGTGTTAAGTTCAGTGATATAGAGGTAGGGGCATGGTCTGACCATGAGATAGTATGGATTTTGGCTTCCTTGATTAGTTGGAGTGTGTATCGGTCCATGAGAAAGAAGTCTATTCTCGAATAAGACTTGTGTACGTGAGAGTAGAAGGTGTAGTCTTTTTCCGAGCTGTGGAGGGCTCTCCAAGGGTCGAACAGGTCTTCACTGTGCAGGAATTTGGAAAGGGTTTTTGGCGATTTGGTTCTTCGGTTGGAGGAGTCAATGTCTGATCCGAGATTGTGTTGAAATCTCCGCCTATTATTAGTGGTCCTTTTTGTATTGAGCGTACTTTCTTAATGAGCTTAGCTATGAATTTCTGTTGACCTGTGTTTGGTGCGTACAGGTTGAGAAGGGAGATATCCACACTATTGATCTTTCCAGTGAAGAGTATGTATCTACCTAGGGGATCTGATTCTACTGTAGTAGTAGTGACTGATAAGTTGCTGTGAAATGCAATGAGGACTCCGCGTTTTTTCTTTGTGAAGTTGCTGAATAATTTATGCGGATATGTAGGGTGGTTACATAGGGAGGAATTGCCGTCCAGAAGATGTGTCTCTTGAACGAACAGTATGTCAGTGTTGTGAAGAAGAGCTTCCTTCCAAAGGGAGTGTCTCTTGACCGGGTTGTTTAAGCCTCTAGCGTTGATCGATGTGATTTTTAGTGCCATTATTTAAGATGGGTAGTGGTGGAATAGGAATTGAGCCAACATAAGATAGTAAGTTAAGATTGGGAGTGATAGGGGACCTGGCATGAAGGGAAGGTGGGGTGGAGGGGGTGGCAGGCCTCTAGAGCCATTCTGCGTACCTTGTAGCAAGTAGTCATCTAGAATGCTGTATAAAAAGTCTCCAGTGGGGGACAGTAGGCGATCATCACTAGAATTCTGTAGGGACGTCCGCCTTGTTCTGGTCATAGCAGGTTGTGGCCCGTACTCAAGTGACCTTTTTGGTAGATTTCTGCCAAGGCTGTTGCAGTTTAGAAACTTCTCTGGAGCGAGGAGGGTTCCCCGTGATATCAGACGGCAGTATATTCCACGCTTTAAGGAGTTTAAAGCCTTCGTTTGTGGAGAGGATGGGGTATATCTTCCCGTCTCGTTGGATCAGGAGCTTGGTGGGGAAGCCCCAGCGGTATTGTATGGTGTTTTCCCGTAGGATTTTTGTGATTGGTTGTAGGCCTCTGCGTTTTGTTAGTGTCGCTTGGGAGAGGTCTGCATAGAGAGTGATGTTCTTGTATGGGTCTGGGAGGGCTCCCCTGGTGCGAATAGCCTGGAGCAGGCTGTCTTTAGTTGTGTAAAATTGAAAGCAGCAGATTACATCTCGGGGCGTGGAGGCTGGTAGGTTAGGCGGTTTGGGCAGCCTGTGAACTCTCTCGATCGCCGCTTCTATATCTGAGAGCTGGGGCAGAGTGGTTTTATTGAGCTGGGTAACATATTCCCTGAGCTGTACCTGAGTGACTTCTTCATTTATGCCTCTAAACTTGAGGTTGCAGCGGCGGTTTCTGTCTTCAAGATCCGCGGCTTTCATTTTAAGCCAGTCAATGTCGTTTTGGTTTCCGTCTAGGTAGTCTACGGTTTTATTGTGTTCAGCGGTTAGTGTTGCGATGGCTTCTTCAGTTACTGCCACTCTGTCCCCCAAGGTAGATAGGGATTGCTGTAGGTGGTTTGTGATTGTGGTGAAATCTAGCGTTAGTGATGATTTGAGTGAGAGCATCAGCTCTTTCATATAAGCTTGGGTCGGTGTTTGCTCTGTTGCAGGGAAGAGCTCAATGGGGGAAGCTGCGTGAGTGTCTGTGTAAGGAGGGTTGCCCACCTGAGAGGAGTCCTCCAGTCGCTGTCTGGACTTCACCGGGCTGCAAGAGGAGGGAGAAGCTGTGTCGGGTGGTGCTTCCTCCGCTTGGTTGAGGTCGCCGCTGCTCGCGGTGGTGGGAGAGGAGCTGCCTGTTTTCGCTGCAGCGTGAGGCGAGGTTCCGGCGCCATCTTTGTTTCCGCGGGCCTGAATCCCTGCAAAGATTTCAGGTATTTTCTTTGGTTTCTGCTGCCCCATCTTTCGTTTTTTTGAGGCTTCTAGGTCCATCGGGGATTCCTCCATCGCTGGGGGTTCTTTGGTTGTCTTTCGGCTAGCGGTATGGGTTGCTTTGAGCGGTCTGAGTACGGAGCAGAGGAGTTATGCGTCCGCCATGTATGAGCTCCGGACACGCCCCCTGAACATAATTATTTGAAGGTTGACTTTTTTTGTTTTAAAAACACCTTTCTTTTATTGGTCGGATGAAATATGCAAATTTTTTGAGATAGGAATTTTGGGTTTTCTTGAGCTGTATGCCAAAATCATCAATATTAAAACAATAAAAGGCTTGAACTACTTCAGTTGTGTGTAATGAATCTAAATTATATGAAAGTCTAATGTTTATTAGTACATTACAGAAAATAATGAACTTTATCACAATATGCTAATTTTTTGAGAAGGACCTGTATAACCTAAATAGGTGAAGATGATAAAGTACAAAGTAAAAATAGTGAACAAACTGACTTGAACTGACATGACTGAAATGGGAGATAAATGTCAAATGTGGTGAACAAGTGTTAGGGTGAAAGGTCCCCCTGCTACTCATTCTTTTCTGTGCTTTGCACAATGATCAAAAAGAGTTTTTGGTTAAAGGTGATAATGGCCTCAATTCACTAAGATCATGCTGAAGATAATAAGGCAAGAGAAAACGTACCTCCACACAGTGAGAGAGTTATCTTATCTCTTCATTCCTTAAGATACCTCCTCTGTAGTTAAGTTACCTCCTCTGTAGTTATTTTTACATGCAGTTAATTAACAACCTGTCTTTAACTCTGGAGTTATTTTAAGGATTGAAGAGTTAACTTAAAGACAGAAGAGTTAACTTTAGGTTTGCCTGAGGTAAAATGTTTCCTGAATACTACATGCCTCGTCACGATGGTGATAACTATAGAAACCTTATTAACAACTTGAGGACCCACCCTTTACCCACCCTTAAGGACCAGCGCTGTTTTAGCTGATCTGTGCTGGGTGGGCTGTGCAGCCCCCAGCACAGATCAGGGTGCAGGCAGAGCGACCAGATCGCCCCCCTTTTTTTCCCCACTAGGGGGATGATGTGCTGGGGGGGGGGTCTGATTGCTCCTGCCTGCCTGGGTGTTGTGTGGGGAGGCACCTCAAAGACCCCCTCCGCGGCGAAATTCCCCCCTCTCCCTCTCCTCCTCCCTTCCCCGGAGATCCGAGGCTGCACAGGAATGGATCTGTCCTGTGCAGCCTCTAACAGGCTCCTGCCTGTCATGTGACAGCGATCCCCGGCCGCTGATTGGCCGGGGATCACTGATCTGGTACAACGCTACTACTGCTAGCAGCGTTGTACGGATGTAAACAAAGCGGATTATTTCCGCTTGTGTTTACATTTAGCCTGCGAGCCGTGATCGGCGGCCCGCAGGCTATTCACGGAGCCCCCCGCCGTGAATTGACAGGAAGAAGCCGCTCGCGCGAGCAGCTGCTTCCTGATTAATTAGCTTGCAGCCGGCAACGCAGAACTGCATCGCTGGTCCTGCAGCTGCCACTTTGCCGATGCGTGGTATGAGTGCGCGGTCGGCAAGTGGTTAAAGACAGGAGATAAGCTTAGTGAATTGAGGCCATTGTCTTATTCATATAAATGTGGCAATAAGCACGGTACTGTTAATAAATAGAGATTTTCGGTTCGCGAACCCCGTTCGACGAACTTTCGCAAACTTTTGCGAACCGCAATAGACTTCAATGGGTATGCGAACTTTAAAAACTGGAAACACTCATGCTGGCCATAAAAGTGATGGAAAAGATGTTTCAAAGGGTCTAATACCTGGAGGAAAACATGATTGAGTGGAATAGACATCAAAAGTGCTAGAAAAAAAATCTAGATTTAACACAAAGCAGTGTTTTGAGGTCAGAAATCTCATTCGATGTTCAATTGCAGGCCTACACTACTTTACAACATCAGGAAGTGTAATCCTGAGGAGGAGGAAGGTCTAGTCTTCCAGGGAATTGTAGGATTTAAAAAGCCAGCTTACATACCTTGGCCGGGAATTGAACCAAGGTCTTAGTGCTTGGTAGGCAACTCTCTTCACCACTATACCACCACCAACACTACATGCTGAAGCCAGCCTAGAATGTACCATTATGATATATCCGAGAGAAAAATGAGATTGCTTAGGGATTTGTGCCCTAAATTAGCCCTAGACTGCGATACATCCACTACACTACCCATACATAGGCATTAGCCTATGGGATTAGATTGTGAAACATTGGGAGGGACAGTTAAGTGACAAGGCTGTACACATAAATATTTGCTTTTTAATTGTTTATTTCAGCCTGCCAAGATCCGATTGCAGCTGGCAGGCTGATCACGCGGCCCCGCTTTGTTTACAGCAAGGAACACTAAGATAAAATTTAGGAGAAAAAGTAAATTGGATCGGGCCCATTGTCTGTAAAGCAGTGTGTAATATCTCATTGTTATATAAATCATTATTATCATCATATGTCATTTTAAGAGCCGAAAAGACTGATTTATTGATAATTCTAAAAGAAATAAAATTAAACAGTTAACGCATTACTGGCATAAACTTATATAACTTAAGGGGTGTTTTTTTTAAAAACATTAGAGATCTAATTTAACACAGATTTAGTGTAAAACTAAAGCAGTTGGCAGAAAATACCACAATTCATACCTTGGAATATGACTTTTTATCCAAGGACCTACTGTACTCTGAAAGTAAAGCAATACAATTCCTCCCTATTATAAGGCATAAGTGACTGGGGAAAAATGTTTTAACACTGAGTCATAACATGCTGCCCCTCCAATCATAATGCAATTACAAGTAGCTTTCAATCAGATAGCAAGGGAAAGATTCTTTTTATATTCTCTCTAACTTGTGCAAGGCTACTCAAAGACAACTCTATTAAATCCCAAGAAGTACTAAAAGCCGCTTGGCCTTGCAGTTTAGAGCAATCAGATTGAAAGAATATACCCTTCAATCTACAGCAGTAACATTTTAAAATTAAATTCCTTGAGAATTCAACTTCACTGCAGGTATTATGGCCTTTAAATTAATTATTGTGTTAAACTGTCAGTCCAGTATTTCACTCTGGCTTTCTGTGCTTCTAGCGTCTCTAAAATGATTGCTTGGTTTATTAAACATTGGTTTTGCTTTGCAATATTATTATTATTTTTATTGCCTTATGTGCTAGGTGTACATAATTATTATTGCTAATTCCGCGAGCACATCAAAGATGATTGTAAAAAGCTTTTCAAGACGTATTATAAATATGGGCTAAAAGAACTGATGTGAAACTATAAACTAAAAGAAATTGTGTTAAGAAAACGCATCTATTTTGAACATTATGACCATAAGGTATGTAAAAAATGAACAGTATATGATTTTTGATTCATAAAGAGATCAGGTCCACAGACACATGTATATGTTCATTTGAGGATGATTTACTAATAGTTAAATCGAATAAAAAGGTATTCATTTTCAAAAATGGAATTTTGTCCTAATAAACAAAATCAGTAATCAGAAACTACTTCTTTATATTTTTAAATTATACCACCCTTAGGTGTAAGGTTTTGCTATGTTTATGGCCTGTTTCTCTGTAAACACTGCTGTCTGAAATGAATGACTGCCCTGTTAAAGCATCCTGAAGAGGAATAAGTTGTCCTGTGTCACTGTCACATATCCTTTCACTACTTAATGCCACTCTATGTTTAAGGAAAACCAAAGTTAGAGGAATGTGGAAGTTTCTACAGATAACTTCTTTTTCAAAAAAAAATCCCAAATGGCCTTGCCTGAATGTTGTGCTGATTCTTAGGCCCATATGCAATTCACTTTTTCTCTTGAGTTTTCTCCTAGGAGATCATTTTTACTCTTCTACTTAAAATAACTTCCCAGCACCTTTCAACTGAAAAAGTACAGAAAAGTAGGTGTAAACATACTTTCAAAATTATTTTGAGTGTTGTATTGCTTTCTGGTGGCATAAAAGACATTTTTTGACAAGACTGAAAATATCATGTAGGAGAAAACTCAGGAGAAAAAGTTAATTGCATATAGGCCCTAGTCTCCAATATTTTCTAATGCATTTACTTAAGTTTCACACACATGTATGTGGACTTTTGCTTGCAGGGACTTGATCTCTTGGCAGACAGTTTGTGGCGGAGGGCCATACAGACACTTCACTTGCCTGCCAGATAGAGATGTGTTCTGTTGCTTTGGAGGGGGGTGGATGGATGGCAGTGCAGGACAGGTGTGGGAGGGCAAGGAGGAGAATAATAGCCTCAGCTTGATATTTTTTTTCTATTAACCTCTAGTTATTGAAGTATTTATTTTAGTAATACATATGTGACATTTCTAAGGTTTAAATAATTGGAAAAGAGAAAACCACACAAACAATGCCATTATTTAATATAGTGGCTCTACTCACATGTTTTTCTCCAAAGTCCCTATTATAACCAATTACACATACACATATAATGACCATGGAAATACATACAGATGTCCCCTGGCATAATATATTCACCTATAAGCTCAAATCAAAGCTATTGTTCATAGTCAGTCAAGTAATAATAATAATTTACATATTCCTCAAGATATTGCTGAGACCTTAAAGCGGAATATAACCCTGCATTTCAACTTTGCTCTAAAACATTATTTACAGCATATTATATGCAACCAGCATTTTTTTTTATTAGACCAGCATTGGAAGGGTTAAACACAGAGGTTTAAAGTCGTGGAGAGATATGCAGAAGTTCAGATAGATACATTCTATTTAGTCAAATGTATCTATTGAGAAATGTTACACACTCTTTGGCTGTCCTCCAACTCCTTCTCAGTGAGAGAGATGAGTCACATTCAACACTTAGATACATTTATGTAAACAAAATGTATCTATTTCAGGTTCGGATGCGTCTGCAGAAATCTCCAGGAACTTTAAAGCCCTGTGTAACCCTTCCAATGCTGGTCTAGTACAAAAAAAATGCTGGTTGCATATAATATACTGTAAATAATGTTTTAGAGCAAAGTTGAAATGCAGGGTTATATTACGCTTTAAGGAGTTACTATATTGATTGCTGCAGTGCATTGTCTGGCCTTAGTAATTTATTGCCTTCTGAGCAAAAAATACATAAAATTAGTACATGTTTCACCTGAGTTATCTCTTAGGAGATACATTTCATCTTCTCTTTAACTTTTCAGCATTTTACAATGGAAAAGCTACCCAAAAGTTGGTGAGAAACTACTATCAATTTTATTTTGAGTATTTTTACGCTTGCTGGTGGCCTAAAAGGCTTTTTATGACAAGTTATGAAAATATTACATTTGAGAAAATGTAGGAGAAAAAGTGAATTGCATATGGGCCCTATTCTTTTTGTAAGATAAACCCCTTACAGATGAGTACTTATTTTTATTAAAAATTTACTGTATATAGCATGGATGCATTTTTCACAATGTTTCCCAAAGTAGGTCAATCACTTCATGCCAGTAACTAATGATTAGCAAGCAATGCAACACAGCCCTGTAATTGTCTGGACCTAGTTTTTCCTCCTTAATGTAAACCAGCAGTTTATTAGACCTATACATGATAACAAAAATCATTTCATCAAACACAATAGCGTTCGCTGTTGATAGACGTATAAAACGACATTGCAAATTGGCAATAGTAATAATGGTAGGCACGTTATATTGTGAGAAAGAATAAAGGTACTTTTATTGGCCTGAATTGCATGCTGTAAAGTGTTGTGAAAAATATAAAAGCCCCATATAAAAGAATAATAAAAACAACAATAATAATAATATATTTTAAAAAATGCCCTCTCACTTTTGTTGGTGGTATATGTGTCTTCCTCAACCTTGAGTCCTCTACCAAAGGTCTGGGAGTCTGAGACAGTATGTATGCATATTATTTTATGGAAAAAAGGTTTAAAAGTGGGGAAAATAGTGCCTGATATGCACCATGCTTTCTTGCTTCTGTTACTTTACACCATACCCATACTTAGAGGCTGGTGGGACCCAGGTGTGGTTTCCAATGACTGGACGTGTGCTTTCTGTGCTTGTAAATTTTACTGATACATCATTTAGTTAATTCACCGCATAGTGAGGTTTAAATTGTAGCATTTAAGCCTGTATCTGTTTGGTTATCCAAATGCCATTTCAGTGCTATATACTTCTTCACAAGAATGATATGGGTGTTAGGCAACCTAGGGATTGATTCACAAAGCTTACTTATTTTTCACATTAACTGTTAGTGGAGCTAATGCATGAGATAGACAAATAAGCAGAGATAATTTATGAGATAAACAGATAAGGGGAGATAAATCACGAGTTAAGTCAACCAAGGAGAGATAAATCATGAGTTAAGTAAGGAGAGATATGTTGGGAGTTAATAAGTATTGTGAGTTAATAAGTAAGGTGAGTTACTTCTTTAAGATATTCACAGCAGCGCCACTGGCAAACGATTCCTCAAAAGGTCTCACTTCAGGTCCAAAGATATTCTTTCAAACAGGCGTATCAAACATAGACTTCACCAGCAGAAGTAGGAGAAAACAGATGAAGCCGCCTCTCATGGCATAAAATCCTTTTTAATATGGCTAAAAAAGCCCCACATTAAAACTGCGTACCAGATAAAAGAAAGGTAATAACATATCTCACACATCCAATAGATGTCCGCCAGGTTCCCAGCCACGGCGCCGGCAACCCTCGTCTCTGGTGTGTTTTCCTGGAAGCGGGTGTGTCCAAGGCTCCGCCCAGGGCTTTCAGGAAAACACACCAGAGACGAGGGTTGCCGGCGCCGCGGCGGGGAACCTGGCGGACGTCTATTGGATGTGTGAGATATGTTATTACCTTTCTTTTATCTGGTACGCAGTTTTAATGTGGGGCTTTTTTAGCCATATTAAAAAGGATTTTATGCCATGAGAGGCGGCTTCATCTGTTTTCTCCTACTTCTGCTGGTGAAGTCTATGTTTGATATGCTTGTTTGAAAGAATATCTTTGGACCTGGAGTGAGACCTTTTGAGGAATCGTTTTCCAGTGGCGCTGCTGTGAATATCTTAAATTGGTTAAAGGAGAACTGCTTACTCTTTGAACAGCTAGCAGCAGACTGGACATTTAACCTCCTCAGTGGTATGGACGAATATATACGTCCATCACCGCCGGAGGTCGCCGCTCAGGCCCTGCTGGGCCGATTTTAATGAAATAAAAAGCAGCACACGCAGCCGGCACTTTGCCAGCCGAGTGTGCTGCCTGATCGCCGCCGCTCTGCGGCGATCCGCCGCGAGTAGCGGCGAAAGAGGGTCCCCCCAGCCGCCCGAGCCCTGCGCAGCCGGAACAAAAGTTCCGGCCAGCGCTAAGGGCTGGATCGGAGGCGGCTGACGTCAGGACGTCGGCTGACGTCCATGACGTCACTCCTCTCGTCGCTATGGCGACGATGTAAGCAAAACAAGGAAGGCTGCTCATTGCGGCCTTCCTTGTTTATTCTGGTCGCCGGAGTATGATGCTTCCGGAGCGCCCTCTTTGTGGGCTTTCATGCAGCCAACTTTCAGTTGGCTGCATGAAACAGTTTTTTTTTTATTTAAAAAAAAACCCTCCCGCAGCCGCCCTGGCGATCTTAATAGAACGCCAGGGAGGCTAAAGGTGTAGGTGTGGTGAGCGCTGAATCATATTTCTTGATTGAGGTGGGTTACTTCAACACAAAAGCTTTGGGAATTGGCCCCCTAGGGCCCTCAAGAAGTGATGTAATAAATGACTGAGGTTTCCCTGATTTTTTCATATAAAGACATAATTTCACATGAAAAATATGCAATAAAAGGGAAAATACAGAAATTTTTTTTCTCACCAATCTATTTGCCCTATTTTGCATAACGTAAACTTATGTAATATTCATTATCACTGAATCTTGGAGGAGTCCACCTTATATTAGATTTCTTGAGTGTCCTATTCAGTCTTAAGGTGGACCTGAACTTTTGCACAGGACAGAAGAAAAACATAGAGAAATGCACCCTGTATATATTTAGAGAGTTTAGCCTTTTTAATTCCCCCTCATTTGAGTCTAATCACAAGTTGTAATTTGATCTCTCACCTGTGTCACCTGACTGTCATAGCAGATAAGCTTATTTGAAAGCACAGGCTGTTAATAATATGTCTGCTTCCATGAATCAAAAAGTAGAAACAGTGCAGATTTATTTTAGGATTTGTATCAGCTGTAACAAAGAAATGTGTTTTGTATAATGGTTATAATGCTGTTGTGTATCTTTTAGAGCAGAGAGGACGTTCTGAGTTCAGGTCCAATGAACTCAGAACTTCGCGGTATTAGTTTTTGACCCTGCAAAGTATGGCATGCGAAAGCAAATGCATTTTTGCATGAGCAATGCCTCATGATAAGCCAATTTACCCAGATTTGCACAGCCAGACTTGTAAGGGTTAAGCTTGGTGTTGAGCACGGATAAATTTTCTTGTAGTAAGCATTTTGCAATCTCCACCCTTTGGAGGCAGGTGGTGGATGGCTTGCTCTAGGTGGTGTGAGCCCTGGAGTGGACTGTCTGTGCCTGTTTTCCCCCCCTTCTGGAGTGATGTGTGCGAGCCAGCCCTGAGCCCTCAGCTTGGGGTGACATTCCTTTCCCATGCAGTGCCCCCAAGTTTATGCGCAGCAGCAGAACGCAAAGGACGTTAAGGTAAGTGCCTGTTTTTAATTTTTGGGAGGTGGGTGCGGATGCCCCCCCCCCCCGGCGCTGGCCACGCTTGGGGGAGTCGCCTGCTCCACCCAGCCTCCCCCTCCGGGGTAACACTGTGGTCCCTAGGCAGTGAGAGAGCCTGGGGCCCCGCAGTCCCCCTGGTTGTATGGGGGCATTGGGAAGCCTCCCCGTGGCGCTCCTGGATAGTGCTATGTAGCATGAACTAATTCCCGCAGGGCAACCGCTTCGCGGTATTAGTTCTTGACCCTGCAAAGTATGGCATGTGAAAGCAAATGCATTTTTGCATGAGCAATGCCTCATGATAAGCCAATTTAGCCAGATTTGCACAGCCAGACTTGTAAGGGATAAGCTTGGTGTTGAGCACGCATACATTTTCTTGTAGTAACCAATGAACATTTTAAAATGTGTTTGTTTACATTGCTGGGCTATTGTTCTCAGAAGCAGAATGTCTCACAAGGTTGTACTGTGGAGAAGAATGGCAAAAATTTGCAATGCTTATAAATAACTTTTTGACAACCTGTTACAGAGATCACAAAAGGAGAGACAACACTAAATTGCGCCTAACATCTTGTCTGATACCAAAGGTGTGTATTGTAGTAACAATATTATTAGAAACCAAAGTGCAGGCTAGGTGGCACACAGTGCAAAACAGAAGATTATTATTTCCGAGTCCTCCCAGAGCTAATCAGCCACTGGCATGACTTATAATTATAGTAAGCAGTCATGAAGTGGTCAAAATGAAATTTTCTTCTTCCTCGTCAATCATGGTAACTTCTAAGAGGGAGTTTTGACTGCTGCTTGGAAGAGAAGAGAAAATAATGTTTTCTCATTTGTCTTTTGAGTTATCTCACAAATGCTGGGCATGATTTACATAGGTTTTCTAGGGCTGCAGATTATTGGGCAACATAAAGGTTTTCTGACACCTTTTGTATAACAGTATAGCTTTATATAGAATTGAATATTCAAATGACATTGCAAAAATGATTTATTTTGCAATTCGAAATTCTAAAGTATAAGCTGCAAACTGCGAGTGATGGCAACATCTGCACAACCACCAGCCTTCTCTTTCCTCCCCTGATTCCCTGGAGTCTTGCCCCTTCCTGGTAGTGAGTTGTGTGACATCATGGAGGGAAGGAAGTGTGACCAAAACTAAACTTTCCTAGTGACTTGAATCTTGGCTCTGCGTGTTCAGTAAGCCAGCACCTATTCAGTATAGGCAACACTGCTACTGCCTATAGAGCACATCCTAGTGGCTGCAGCTCTGGCGCTTTGAGTCTTTCCAAACGTTACATCTATTGTAAACATTTTGTTATAGTTAAAAAAATTGTTTTGCACACCCCCAGCCTTGTGAGTCCCTCAAGCATGTTGGTATGGCTGAGCAGGTCTTTGTGGGGTTCCATCACCTGGAAAATACCATCCCACATACTACCCTGACATACAAGGGGGGGGGTCTTTGCAAGAGGAAAGCTTCCCTTTGAAAAGCCTCTTTGTCCTCATCCTTCAGTCAGCCAGATGTTTTGACTGCATTGGCTGTGTATTTGTTGCAGGTGTGTGATGCAGAAACTACCAAAGCCAATAGATCATCATGACAATCCTGCAACTTAATTAAAGGGAAAAAAATTATACCCTTCAATTCACTTTCAATTTTCCTTTAAGCATGTGGTATGAAATGACAATGCTAAGATCAAACTAAAGTAAATATATGCTTGCCACAGAATCCCCAAGTATTCAGGATCAAGCCTGAGTTCAAACAGATCCTCAGTATTGCAGAATACCATCCGTGTGTACACATAGTTAAACTTAAGGAGACAGGCTTTACATTTAGCACATAAAAAGTACACTTTAGCTAGTTAAGTACTGCTCATAAAGTGCAATATTCCATTTCATATTGTGAAATGTATACCTTTAACTTAGTGATATTGTTCATGTAATAATTTCAGATTGAATGGATGCATCTAATTAGGTCAGGCTTATGAAAGGTGTTTTCACTTTAGCCAAAACTCATGCGAATACCCAAAAGTAATATTAAAAACATACATTTAATGAGATTCCAGGACCTTTAGAGACTGGTTTATTTTAGATTTGTTTTTAGAAAATAATTCATTCTGGGACCATTATTGCTTTTTCTTATTATCAGATTTCTTCGCTTCAGCAATGCTGCCACCTAGAGGATTTTTTACATCACTGCATCATTTCTCAGCCATCAGAAAAAGGCTAGCTGCAATTTAAAAATGAGTATGTTTTAAAAAAGGACACTTCTGGGCATTTTGGTTGTGCTTTTGTTCATGTTACATTTATGTAGCACTGCATTTTGCAAGTGTTTCCTGAAAGCATGTTCGGAGTAGAAGGTTTTTTGTTTGCAGCTACATGGACATAAAATGAGTGCCATTTATATGTTAATCCCTCGGGAAGGTGTCATATCTGAAAACAAAAATCAAATTGCTTCAAGCAGTTATTTTAAAAATGCAACTCAGAAAACACATAGATGTTTTCAAGAGGTTGTGCAAATGTTTTTGCTTAACTTAGTCATATCCTGTCTCTTCAACTGCAACAAACTTCTCTGCAGCCTACCAAAATCTAACTAGAGCCTCTCCAACCCCTCCTGAATTATGTAGATCATTTCATCTATCTGTCCTGCCACACTTCTGATGCTCTCCCTCTTTGTCAATCGCTCCATTGGCTGTCAGCTACCTAAAGGATCCAGCTCAGAGACTCTTCATCCACTCTTACAAGAGCCATGGCCACCACAAGGCATAAGTGAGGCAAGTGGCTGCTTGAGGCTTCACTCTTATGGGGGCCTCAGTGGCAGGGCAGCCATCAGGGGGGACAACTGACACTGCAGTGAGGGGCCCTGGGCTCCCCCCAAAGAGCTGGAAGGGCCGCATGTGCTGGCTGCGGGCCTGTGGCTCACTAACCAGCACACTGCGTTCCAGCACTGAGAGAAAAGTGACATCAGCGCTTGAACGTGGGGAGCAGATTAGTTAGCCTGCTACAGCAGACTTTCTATACTGGGGCACCACCTATATCTGGCTACAGGCTACCTATACTGGGGCACTACCTATAACTGGCTACTTATACTGGGGGAACGTATACCTGGCTACCTATACTGGGGGCACCTATACCTGGCTAGGGCAGGGGGACGAGCTGAGACAGAAGGGGACAAGTGATAACACAGGGGGATAAAAGAGGCACAGGGGAACAAAGGCGGACAAAAGAGGCACAGGAAGAAAAGAGGGGGACAAAAGAGAACGGATAAAGGGTAAGAACGGACTTACAAGTCCCTATCTCATTTGTTAACTGGGGACTACCTGTATTTTAATAGTATTTGGCTCCACCCACAACATGCCATGGTCTTGCCCACTTTTTGCTGCATCACGCACTTCGCGCACGGACATGGGGGTGGGGTAGCTAGTGGGCGGGCACAGCAACCAGTGGATGGGCCCAGGGAGGGGGGACCAGGTCTGATGATGTGTGAGGGGCCCCAAAATTTCTGATGGCGGTCCTGCTCAGTGGCTTGCCCCTCCGTGCTGCTCTCCTAACAGTGATTTATTTACAGGGGTGCAGACATGGCACCAACGGGGCTGTGTGAGCTCATAGCACAAGCCATGCCTGCACCCCTGAAAACATGTCACTGTTAACAGAGCTGCATGGAGATGCAAGCCACCGAGGCTCCCGTAAGAGTGAGGACCCAAGACATTGATTGTCTCACTTGTGCCTAGAGGCATTCCTTCTCCTTGCTGCACCGCCTGCTGCTAAGACACTCCCATAGACCTCAGATCAGCGGCAATCAAAAAACAGGAGAGCGGTGCATGGTGTCAGCAGCGGACTAAGATAAGGAGGTGACATCATTGGCCACTTTCTGCATGTGAAGTTCGCTGCAGTCACTGTGCACAGCTCTCCTGCCTACCTATCAAGAGGCTACATTGGCTATTTATACGGCGGGAGGGCTACCTATCCTAAGGTCTACCTTAGCTATGTATGCTGTGGGAAGGGGGGCTACCAATCTGGGGGCTACATTGATTATATTTAATGAGAGGAGAGGCTCTACCTATCCTGGGGGCTACATTGGCTACCTTTACTAAGGGGAAAGTGCCATCTATACAGGGGGCTACCTATGCTGAGGAGGGTAGGGCTACCTATTCAGGATATTACATTGCCTACCTATACTGAGGGGAGGAGGCTACCTATGCTGATGGGATGGGGGCTACATATCCAGGGGGCTACATTGGCTACCTATACTGAGAGGAGGGGGATACCCATTGGCTACTTATACTGAGGAGAGGGGCTACCTAACCAGGAGCCCCCCTATGCTGACAGGAGGGGGGCTACATATCCAGGGAGCTACAGTGGCTACCTATACTGAGGGGAGGGAGGCTACCTATGCAGGGGGATACTTTGGCTACCTATAATGAGGGGAGAGGGGCTACCTATCCAGGAGGCTACCTATGCTAGTTATGTTATGGGTTATTGTCGCAGTGTTTGCCATTTTTGTGGCCCATGATTACTAAATGGTGTGCTAATACATAAACCAAAAAGAAACACAACGACCTGAAAATTTACATATTTCACTAGCATATATTTCACATTAACTTTATTGGGAACATCTTGCTAGCACTGAGTTGGACCTTTTTTGCCATCAGGACTGTTTTAATACCTCATGGCATTCCTCAGAAAAGTTTGGTCCATATCGACATAATAGCATCATGCAGTTGACCCTTCCACATCATGTCATGAGCATGCCCATTCATGTGCCACTCCCTCGAGGGGGGGGGGGTCAAATTATGTGCTGCTTGGGACCACAAAAACCTTAGAATCAAGCACCCCTGTAAAAAGTTTTCCTTAATTCCTCCCTTCCACTTATTTCATTAGTGACCACCAACATTCCTTCATCACATGAAACCCTCCTAACCTCCACTTTGGCTACCTCCTCTCCTATCAGCCAGGACTAATGCTTTGAAACTCTTTTCCACATCTTTTTCACAATGCAAGTTCTGAGCATTATCAAATTCCACTTGGATTTACCCTATGAGTACAAGGTAAATATAGACTTGGCTATACTCAAACCAATACAGCAAAAAATGTGACTGTAAAAGTTAATGCTATACAAAAGGGCCAGTACCAAATCACTACAGGCTGCTAAATATGCAAGCGCTACCCAAACACCCACTAAATTAGGACAGGCAGATGAAATTTAATGTTAATACATGTAAAGTCAAGCACCTTGGGCATACCAATGGTAGTTAACCAGGGGCTTTGCTAGCCTCAAAGATCAGTGGCAGGTGCCCCGGATCTATTCTGGGTTGCCCCAGAAGTCCCCCAGGCAGAGTCAACTATTATGCGTCAATGGCCGGCATGCAGGGAGCTTTGGTTCTTCTATGGAGGCATGCTGGGAGCTGTGGTGCATCAATCAGGGGTATGCTGGGTGCTGTGGTGCCTCTATGTGGGCACACTGGGTGCTGTGATGCCTTTATGTGGGCATGCAGGGAACTGTGGTTCTTCTATGGGGGCATGCTGGGAGTTGTGGTTCCTCAATGGGAGGCCAGTGGGAGCATGGGAAAGGGTCCACCAAAAGGTCATGGAATGCTATGGGGGTACTGCCAGATAACCTGGCAGCAGGCCAGCCCACCCAGCAGAAAGCCAGACCAGCCAGCACAGAAGCCAGGTAACTCTGTCTATTTATTTGATATCACCTCCACGTGGCGCTCCTGGATAGTGCCAATGTAGCGTGAACTAATCCCAGCAGGGAAACCGCTTTGCAGTATTAGTTTTAGACCCTACAAGCTTTGGCATGCGAAAGCAAATGTATATTTGCATGACCAATGTCTCGTGAGAAGCCAATTAGGCCAAATTTGAAAAGTCAGATTTGTCAGGTTTTACTTGGTTGGATGCACACATTAAATTCTCTGTGTAGTGTTTTCACATCTATTCCCTCTTTGGAGGCGGGTGGTGGATGGCTCGTTTTAGGAGGTGAGAGCCCTGGAGCGAGCGGTCTGCGCCTGTCCTCCCTCCCCCTGGAGTGTTGTGTGGAAGCCAGCCCTGAGCTCCAAAGCTTGGGGTGGACCATGCTTCACTCCTTTCTCATGTGTTAGCTCCCAAGTCATGCTCATGTAGCAGAACGCAATGGACATTAAGGCAAGTGCCTGTTTTTAATTTTGGGAGGTAGGTGTGGGCGGCTCTTCTGGGCGCTGGCCTCCCTTGGGGGGTCGCCTGCACCTCCCAGCCTCCCCCCCGGGGTGCCGCTGTGGTTTCCAAGCAGTGAGAGAGTTTGGGGACCCTGCGGCCCCCCGGTTGTATGGGGGCATTGTGGAGCCTCCACGTGGCTCTCCTGGATAGTGCTAATGTAGCTTGAACTAATCCCTGCAAGGCAACCGCTTTGCGGTATTAGTTTTAGACCCTGCAAACTTTGGCATGCAAAAGCATATTTGCATGAGCAATGTCACATGAGAAGCCAATTAGGCAAAATGTGCAAAGAAAGATTTGTCAAGTTTTACTTGGTTTGAAGCACACATTAAATTCTCTGTGTAGTATTTATGTGATATGCTGGGGGGGGGGGGGATTTGTATTATTGGAGAGTGGAGGCTTCGTCCTACATTTTTCTTGCCAGGCCTACTTAGACTGCTGTTAAGTTCATGTAAATTTGGCTCCAACCATGACCACATCCACATTGTGGTGCATGGCCACACCCATTTTCGAACTGGAGTGCCTAAAAATGCCCCGGACCTCTTAGGATCCTAATAACGCCCCTGTAGATCACCATATAAAATAAATGGCATACAACTGGAATGATCAGACTTGGAGAAGGACTTAGGAACACTGTTTGATAACAAGTTAAGTAATCGTGTACAATGCCAAGCAGCGATAGCTAAAGCAAACAAATTCTGGCATGCATAAAATGGGAAATAATATCTTGAGTATACTACTCCCTCTGTATAAATCAAAGAAAAAAACCTTTGTGAGATAGCGTATAAGGAAGGTATGGCCTGATTGAATACAAATAAATTTATAAAAATACAAAACTTTTATTGAACACTTGCAAAAAAGAACTTCATATAAAATCATGCATATCAGCGATAACCTCAGAGCCCGCCCCACCCACAAAACTCATAACTACCAGGTAATGCCCTTGGAAACTATTCAAACTTATCACATGTGCACATGGATAAATCACTTGTGAGGCCACATCTGGAGTATGGGATACATTTTTGGGCACCACACTATAAAAGGACCTTCTAGAACGGGTACAACGATGGGCAACTATATTAATGAAAGGAATGGAAGATCTCACTTACCAAGAAAGGGTGGACAAACTGGGCCAATTTAGCCTAGAATAAAAAGTGACTGAGAGGTGACCAGATTAAAATGTATAAATCCATCAGAGAGCAATATAAAAGCTTGGCAGATGAGCCTTTTGTCCCTAGGGTTGTGCAACGGACAAGGGGACATGATCTGTTTATGGAGGAAAATAGTTTTTGCCTTATTTTTAGAAAAGGGTCCTTCACAGTGAGAGTGATTAAAATCTGGAATATCTTGCCTCAGAATGTAGTTATGTCTCACTCTATATCTGCATTTAAAGAGGGCTTGGATGTTTTCCTTGCATTGAAGGGCATCCACGGCTATAATTACTAGGTCATTTCTAGGAGACTTGATTTAGGGATTTATCTATCTGCCATCTGGAGTCGGGAAGGAATTTTTCCCTTTTAAGACTAATTGGCCAAGCCCTTGTAAGGTTTTTCACCTTCCCATGGATCAACTGGATATGCGTGGGTTGAGGATGGTGGGATTTTTTGTTTGTTTTTGTTTTCTCTGGTTGAACTTGAGAGACAGATATCTTTTTTTAAACTAAATTACTAACGACCCCTGCATTCGATTATAACATTATCAAATTCAACCACATATCAATCTCTCTCGTTACGTTACTAGTCCAAAAATATACATGCTCACATCCAAGCTTACACAAGTTTGACTCTCTCCCCTCTCTCTCTGGTCTCACCATTGCAGTGAATTTCAAACCTGGCTCACCAAGTAGACAAAAATGCTGAAAACATACTATGGACAGCTGACAGTTGAGCATTACTGATCATAAAATACTCAGAAAGACTTTCAAAGGTATTAAATGTGCCTTACACCGGCTCAGGTGTCCTGTATTCTCAGCCAAACATTTTTTCTTCTCCTCCCTCTCATATTCTCGTAGTTTAATTTTCTTAAAAACCTCTTTAACCTCTTAATGCCCTATTCTATCTACCTCTCTACCTTCCTTCCTACATCCTGCTTATGAAGCAATAATTTTGCCAGACCTTTTCCTAGAAAAAAAAAAGTCATAGCATTAGATGGTACAATCTGGCACTGACGGCACAATCTCTTCTCCCTATATTGATCCTTCCACCTGCCACCCCAACTCAACATGTTTCACTCAGCAAACTGAAAAGCTAAAATCCTTCAATAGCTTCTCCTTACAAAAATTACATACAGTAATTCATCAGCTGAAGATGCTTTTCATCAGTAAAAAAAATAAAATCTAGAAATTTTAAATATAGAAAATAATGATGACTGAGTATGATTATTGTTTTTACTTTGACAGCGTTTTTTTTTCAGATTTTCACATTACAAATGAGTAAAAGTATGTGAGCATAGGAAACCACAATGCTGCAAAATTTTACAATATTGCAAATTGCATTGCAGTCAATGGGTTTGAGAATTTTTTTTTACAAAAAGTCTGGCCATGAAAATACGTAATGTAGCTTATGAAAAATCGAATTCATTTTAGTAGATTTAGCTTCAGGTGTAAATTTAATTTTCTCTGAAAAAATCTTATCAGAATATAATTACGGTGCTAATACTTTTCCTAAAAAATTTTTTACAGTCAAATATAGAAATTTGAGAACTCCTTTCTAATGAACTCTAAATTTATGTTGTTTTTAGTACACACAAGCGGTGGTAATGGCATTCGTTTGTGATCAGATTGTTACCAAAATGCATTGTATTTCACAGAGGTTTGGTGTCTGAAGTATAAACATGAAACAACAATTGGACAAAATACAAACTTTTACCAGCAACACTTTGTATATGACATGTAGGCAAATGCTGGAATCAAACATTTATGTTAAAGCAGCATGGGCTATCTAATAGCATGGGCTGTCCAATACAAAACACATATATGAGTAGATAAATACTGGCTCTACTTACATAACAGATGTATTGTGCTGTCCACATTTTGATTTCAGTAAATGTTATGTAGTAAATAAAGAGAAAACTGTTCCAGGCATTTACCATCTTTGCTGACTCTGACTGAAGCCAATCCTGATGTTATTTTCTCTCTTACACTTTTTTTCTCCTCTACCTGAACTGGTATATGCATTGCCTGCCCACATCCCCACTGAGCTCTGTACTAGAAACTGCACTGTCACATCTAGATTGCTTTTGTAAACACATGTGAGCACAGCATAGATAATATTTCAGCAGCTTCTGTCACACTGAACTGCCCTCAGCAAATCAGTGAGGAGCAGGAATGTGGGAGGGGAGATAACAAACTTCCCTCTCCTCTGCAATGTACCAGAAAGGAGCCAGGCTGACTGAGATAAGATTCATTACAGCAGATTCATTTATGATTACATTGAAATGCTTGCAATGCAGGGTCAGGATGTAGACTACATAATAAACACAGCAGTGGGTGAATGGAATTTGATTTTTTGGCTGACAATCCCGCTTTAAAGTGGCTCAAAGTAGAGGCCTGCAGCTAGTCGGGTCACCCGAAATGCAGGTATTGCGGGTGCGGGTCGGGTCGTAGGTAGTGAGTTGCGGGTCGGGTGCGATTAGCGGGTCTGCGGGTGCGGGTTGGGTCGCAGGTAGTCAAAAAAAGCATAAGATAATTCTGTATCTTTTGCCTTCCCAAACTCTGTTATGATGATGAATGCTGGCACCAGAATACTTTCTTGCTGACTTGTTTACTGCTTCTCATCTTTAATGCCGGCAGACTCCTTCCTGCTTTCAAGCTGAGACCTCCCCTCCCCCCATACCAGTGCATATAACTGGGAACATGTCAGTGTGAGATTGAAGATGTGTTTTTTTTATAAATGGCCAGAAATCACTGGGGCATGCTCTGTTAGAGGAAAAGGTGTGATAGGAAAGCCCTGTCTGTTAGTGACTGGGGATATCTGACAGGACAAGAGCTAGAGAATGTTCTGGCATGTTCTCTAAAGCTGGATAACCACGCCCACCTCTAGCTTAGTTAAGCATATAAATGAGTGCATTGCACATGTCCAGAGAGTTCATTTGGTAGCTAGTGGAAGGTGAGGTGTTTTGAATTTCCTTTTCTCCCATTTAGTTGACTCTTGGGTTTTTGGATTAGTTCCCACTAGACTGCTGATAAAAACTAGCATTGTATGGTTAGAGTAGGACTCACCAGATCGGGGACACTTTGGCGCAGTTGGTGAGCTTAAGCGCGTTAAAGCGTAACCAAGAGCCCCTGTCACTGTTTTTCCTGTTGTGTGCTGCAGCCCCTCTGTATGTTAAAGCTGGAGGGAGGAGGCAGAGAAGCACATAACAGCAGGGGCCTAGCAATAGGGGGTGCAGAGGTAGCAACTGCATAGGGGCCCTTGGGCTCAACTACAGTATTAGCTCTTTATTGGTCCTGTACTCCAATTAATCACTTCTATAGATACTTTGAATAGTGGTAATAACTAACAAACTGTTCCCCATCACCTTCTTGCACCTCTAACACTGTAATTGCCATTGGCAGGTTTTGGTGCGCCGTATTAATTGTTATGTATAGAGTGCTTGGGGGGCCTCATTAAAAAACTTGCATCGGGGCCCACAGCTCCTTAGCTACGCCACTGCATAACAGATAGAGAAGCACATGGCAGATAGAGAAGTACATGGCAGATAGAGAAGCACATGCCACCTGTGACAAGATCTGCGGAACAGTGTAGCTGCATCCACAGCCATCTAGCAGACACGGGTATGTGTTTGCTGCATATGACAAGAATAATTAAATACAGGATTTTATTATCAGACAGGTACAAGACAATGGGGCAGATTTATCAAAACAAGTGCATGCTAAATGGAGGGAAATGTATTGCAAAAGTGAAATAATTGATCTGTGTGCTTGTTTTTATTTTAATTTGGTTGTGATAAATGTGCTCCAATTAACTTTGATTCAGCTTGGTAAGTCCTGAGTAGGTGTGCATACACAGTATATTTGTTCTCCCTGCTTAAAAGCTTACTTCTACACTTATGCAATCCTGATTTTCTTAATGAATTACTGTTTATTTTGCTGTTGAGCTACTGTAATGAAGAAAAGATCATTTACGGTGTATATACACATCCAATTTGGATTGGCCAACCATCTGCTAATTTTATATCTCCCATGTAGTATGAGAGATTAATATAGGAGAATACAGGGCGCTCAACAAAATACTTGGTTTACAGTCCAACCATGCTAATGGGCTTGCTTCATACTAAAACGAGAGACAGTCCACTCCTTTAAAACATAGGTATAAGTCTCTATTTCACAGTTTCCTCAGAGTTCCATTGAGTTCACAGTTCCTTCAATTCACCCAATACAATAACGATTTGCGCTCACCGGATTCAATGGCTGACCAATCCAGATCAGCAGAACATGTGTTTGGCCTAGCCGGTGTACACTTGTCTTATTCAAGTATTCATTCTATAGAGTGTAAAAGTGAGGAGCACACGACAATATGAGAGATTACCTACTCAATTTGCTCATGGCCGTTACAGCTGCAGGACGCAAAGCCTAGTCCACCTAATTGCACACACTCGTATCCACGTCGTTACAAGACAAGTTAATTTTGGCACGCAACAATATTTCTTCTCAAGCCTACACGTTTTTACACAAGCAGTAGTAGTAGCTCATCATTAACAAATAAAGGTTTTAACAGAAGTAATTGCTCTTCGGGTGCACTCACACACAATTTTGATTGCCCGATTTTGATTGGCCTTCATACTACATGGAAGATCAAGATTGTGTGTGTATATGCACCCTTAAAGCGGTATAAAACCCTGACATAATATTCACTAAAAACATGTTTTCCTACTTTTTAGATGCTATACGGTTATCATATTTGCTTTTGTGCATAAGTATTATTATTCATTTATGATTTATACTTTCCCAAAGTACACTTTTTTGCCCTGAGAGCTGACTTTGCATTTTATTTATAACTGATTAATTCATCTTCTAACTTAAGCAGAAATACTTTATGACTGTCTGTCTTTGTTCAGCTGAGCCTGCAGTATCAGTAACGTGTTTATTTACATTCCTCACTTGATACAATTAAAGGAATACTGTAGGGGGGGTCGGGGGAAAATGAGTTGAACTTACCTGGGGCTTCTAATGGTCCCCCGCAGACATCCTGTTCCCAGACAGCCACTCACCGCGCCCCCGGAATCCTTCTGGAATTTCAGACTTTAAAGTCTGAAAACCACTGTGATTGCGTTGCCGTGTCCTCGCTCCCTCTGATGTCACCAGGAGTGTACTGCGCAGGGACAGACCATACTGGGCCTGCGCAGTACGCTCCTGGTGACATCAGCGGGAGCGAGGACACGGCAATGCATGCACAGTGGTTTTCAGACTTTAAAGTCTGAAATTCCATAAGTGAACCAGAGGCGGGGCCAGAGCATTGGGGAGTGGCTGTGCGGGCACAGGATGTCTGTGGGGGACCATTAGAAGCCCCGGGTAACTTCAACTCATTTTCCCCCGACCCCCCTACAGTATCCCTTTAAATACAAGATAACATTATCTGCACTTTCGAATTTGTCCAGGCTTTGCTGGCAGGGAACTTTGAAGTCCTGTGTGTAACCCTTTGAATGCTGTTCTAGTAAAAAAATGCTGGTTGTATATAATATGCTGTAAATAATCTATTAGAGCAAAGAAAAAATGCTGGGTTTCATTCCGCTTTAAATCTGAAAATTATTTATATGATCCTGGACGCAGTGTCTATTCTTTGCAACTCATAGCAGCAGTGGTGGAAGTGTCACCCTGGCCAGTGTGCATTGCAGTTGCCGGGGGGGGGGGGGGGGGAGGAGAACACACTTCCACTAGATGTAGTGTAGATGGGGAGCAGCCTACAGCATATAGGGACAGGGATGTGGGTGCTCTGCTCTGCTATTTGTTGTTTGAGCAGGAATTTTACTTCTCGGCTTTTATTGATTTAAATAAGAGTAAATAAAAAAATCATTAAAACACTTCTGTGGCTTTTGTGGTATTGTTCTGTGGACTGATGAAACAAAATTCAAACTGTTTGGGCCCATGGATCAATGATATGTTTGGAGGAGGAAGAACAAGGCCTATGAAGAAGCAAGGGGGATCAATCATGCTTTGGGGCTGTTTTGCTTCTGCAGGTACAGGGAAGCTTCAGCGTGTGCAAGGTACCATGAATTCTCTTCAGTACCAGGAGATATTGGAAGAAAATGTGATGCAGTCCGTTACAAACCTGAGGCTTAGGAGATGTTGGACCTTTCAACAGGACAATGATCCCAAGCATACCTCCAAGTCCACTAGAGCATGGTTGCAGATTAACCCCCCTGGCGGTATGAAAAATTCCGCCAGGGGGCAGCGCAGCAGTTTTTTTAATTTATATTTTTTTTAAAATCATGTAGCGAGCCCAGGGCTCGCTACATGATAGCTGCTGCTCAGCGGCATCCCCCCGCCCGCTTCGATCGCCTTCGGCGATCTCCGATCAGGAAATCCCGTTCAAAGAACGGGATTTCCTGGAGGGCTTCCCCCGTCGCCATGGCGATGGGGTGGGATGACGTCACCGACGTCAGCGACATCGGGACGTCATTGGGAGTCCCGATCCACCCCTCGGCGCTGCCTGGCACTGATTGGCCAGGCAGCGCACGGGGTCTGGGGGGGGGGCCGTGCGCCACAACAGATAGCGGCGATCGGGCGCGGGCTGGCGGCGATCAGAGTGCTGGCGCAGCTAGCAAAGTGCTAGCAGCATCCAGCAAAAAAAAATTATGAAAATCGGCCCAGCAGGGCCTGAGCGGCACCCTCCGGCGGCTTACCCCGTGTCCAGCACGGGGTTACCGCTAAGGAGGTTAAAGGCTGGAACATTTTGGAGTGGCCATCACAGTCACCAGACTTAAATCCGATTGAGAACCTCTGGTGGGACTTAAAGAAAGCAGTTGCAGCGTGCAAGCCTAAGAATGTGACTGAGCTGGAGGCTTTTGACCATGAAGAATGGGCTAAGATACCCGTAGATCGCTGCAAGACACTTGTGTCAAGCTATGCTTCACGTTTAAAAGCTGTTATAACTGGAAAAGGATGTTGTACTAAGTACTAAGAATGAATGTCACTTTTAGGGGTTGAATAGCACTGATAATGATGTGAGCACAGAAAAGACATTTGTGGTTATTTCATTATAAATGTTATGTTATATTTGTCTGACTTACAAGTGCCTCTTTGATTTAATTGTAAACAAGATGACTGAAATGATCAAAATCAATGTCAAACTGGCCAAAACACTCAATTTCAGGGGGGGGGGGGAGGTTTGAATAATTTTGAACACAACTGTAGAATATCAGTACATTTACAGATATTCTACTATATACAGTGTTAATTTTCCATAGTAAAATATCTGTAAATCTTACTAATTCTTTACTATAGCTAAACCTAGCCCTATTCTCACACCAAACCCTCCCCTCTGCCGTCTAACCCTTAACTGTCCTACCACCCCCCTCACAAACCCCCTTCCTGACACCTAACCTTTAAAATTATCCCTATGCACTAAACCCCTTCTTACCTTTCTTTCTTTCCGATATTTTACTATAGCCAAACCTAACCTTGCTCTCACACACCCTCCCCCCTGGCGCCTAACCCTTAACCATCCTACCCCACCACACAAACCCACTTCCTGATACCTAACCCTTAACCACCCCCCATGCACTAAACCCCTTCTTATCTTTCTTACCGATATTTTACTATAGCCAAACCTAACCTTACTATCTCACACAGAGTCCTACCCCCTGGCGCCTAACCCTTAACCATCCTACCCCACCACACAAACCCACTTCCTGATGCTTAACCC
Source organism: Hyperolius riggenbachi (assembly GCF_040937935.1). Classification (NCBI taxonomy): domain Eukaryota; kingdom Metazoa; phylum Chordata; class Amphibia; order Anura; family Hyperoliidae; genus Hyperolius; species Hyperolius riggenbachi. The sequence goes on along the minus strand of NC_090646.1, from coordinate 187,184,667 downwards.
TTAACCATCCCCCATGAACTAAACCCTTACCTGATGCCTAACTCTTAAACACCCCCCCCCCCATTCCACAGACACCTATGTTGATGCCTAACCATTAACTGTTACCCACTCCATGCAAAACAACATACAAATATTTTTCTAGAGAGGATGCCCTGTCCTACACCAACACATGTGTAAGGCCCCGTTCACACTTGCGTTTTGGCATGCAAATGGACCGGATCCGGATCGTATCAGGACCTGATCCGGATTGGAACCGTACGGTTCCAATCCGGATCCGGTCCGGATCCAGTCCGTTTGCATCAGAACTGCTTCAGGCTGCCATCCAGATCCGTGGGGGGAAAAAAAAAAAAACAAACCTTAAAATTTGTTGAGGTCTGCAGAAGGTGCACCTGGTGCACCTGTAGAATCAGGTCCTCCGCTGTAGGCCTCACCTCCACCTCCCGACATACTGCCAAAACAGCTCCAGCACATGTGTCACTGCTGCTCCACTCCAGATATGCTGGGCCCATGTGTCCCCATCCGAAATGGCCACTATAAACACGCATAGAAAGTGGGGTAGAACGTCCAGTGTTGTCTCCAGTGTGTTCTGTGCTTCCGTTTCCCATTGGTTTTCTATATCCGGATGGTGCAGTCAGGCTCCGGTCCGGGTGCGTGGGCCGGATGAGCCGGACCAAAAAATAGCGCATGTTGGAAAAGTGTCCGGAGTCCGCATCCGGTACTGTACGGAACGGACGCGTGTGCACGTCCGCATAGCCTTTGCATTGCTATGTGGAACGTACGTTCCGTTTGTACAGTATACTGTCCGGATCCGATCAGGCGGATCCGGACAGGGAACGCTAATGTGAACCGGGCCTTAATGTGTGCATGCACTGGATAACCTATTGGTAACTACCAGCAGGCATTGTCAAGATCGCTGTATTTCTTTTACCACACTCTGGGTCACACTACAGACTACAAAAAACAGTAAACCTCTGGAGCTTGTCTTGCCAGCATGGGTGTGGACAGGAGCACCACAACTTCTACCTCACCAAATCATTACTTTCCCGGTATAACACAGTCAAGGCCCGAAATCGTTGGCACCCCAGAAATTTTTCCAGAAAATCACGTGTTTCTCACAGAAAAGTATTGCAGTAACATGTTTTGCTATAAACATATTTATTCCCTTTGTGTGTTTGGAACAAAACACAAAGGGGAGGAAAAAAAGCAAATTGGACATACTGTTACACAAAACTCCAAAAATGAGCTGGACAAAATGATTGGCACCTGTAACGAATGGTGTCAGCACGCAGAGAGAATCTGATTATTGGTGATCTGCAGTATCACCAAGAATGCAGATATATACCTGATTATTGATGATCTGCAGAATCACCGATAATACAGATATATTGCTAACCTCTGGACACCTTTTGGTATGTGAGTGTTTGGTGCAACAGTAGTACTTTGAGTAATGCACCTGCTGAGCAGGTGATAATAGACAGTAAAGAGACACTGCTCTGAGAGCACAGCAACCTTCCAGCAGCCTGAGACTCCTCAAGGGGTGGAGTCAGGCTGAAGATAGGGAAGGCCAGAGAGTGAGTGACACCTGAAGGTGGATGTCACTATCTGGTCTGGAGACTATCTCTTAATAGGAGAGATAGCTCTCGAAGTCGGGCTCGCCAGGTCGTCAACACACTGACAGATAAGTCCAAAGACAGAAGGCTGATTCGGTATCCAAGGCAAGCAGGGTCTGGCAACGGAATATCAGATATGCGAGGTACCGAATCAGAAGACAGAGGAGTAGTCAGAAAAGCAATAAGTCATAACAGATATCAAACAATGCCTAGTCTGGGTGCGAGGTCCGTGGTCTCAGCACCCTGGAACTAGTCTGAAGAATAACACAGATGGTAATAAAGTTCCCTAGTCTGGGTACGAGGTCCGTGGTCTCAGCACCCTGGAACTAGTCTGAAGAATAACACATATGGTAATACAGTTCCCTAATCTGGGTGTGAGGTCCTTGGTCTCTACACCCTGGAACTAGTCTGGAGTATAACACAAATGATAGTACAGTTCCCTAAGATGGGTGTGAGGTCCTTGGTCTCTACACCCTGGAACTAGTCTGGAGTATAACACAAATTATAGTACAGTTCCCTAAGCTGAGTGTGAGGTCCTTGGTCTCCACACCCTGGAACTAGTCTGAGCATAAACAGAATAACAGTTCAAGTAATCTGGCTAAGTGTGAATTCCCAGGTCCACCTGGTTCAAACACACTGTAGGATCTGACTGAGGTCTGAGTGCTTCCACGTAGTGCTCGCAACGGCAGACAACTTGCAACTGGCCAGCAGAAACTATATATGGAGTAGTGCTCTCCAGCACCACCCCTAATTGCTCAACCAATAGTATCCTGCTCAGGAGTCAGCTGATCGGCGTGGTCAGCTGACTCTCCCTGCCTAGTATAAGAATTCTGCCTCTCAGCGCGCGCGCGTGTATTCCTAAGCCTGTGTGCACTAACAGACCCAGTCACACCAGACACACGCTGCCGCATGCAAACCGCCGCGCTGGACGCGGAACCAGCCGCCTGACTGTTGTTGCATGCGGAGGCTTTTCCACGTTCCGCCCTGCCACCAGACACACGCCTCCGCGTGCAAACTGCCGCGCTGGACGCGGAATCAGCCGCCTCCCCAGCAGCACACGCGGCGGCTTTTCCGCGATCTCTCACAGTACCCCCCCGAGGAGTGGACTCCGGACATCTCCTGCCCGGCTTCTCAGGATGTAAGTCATGAAACTTTTTCAACTCCTCTGCGTGCATGCGACATTCTGGCACCCAAGTTCTCTCCTCAATGCCATACCACTTCCAGTGCACTAAATACTGCACGGAATTCTGCACAAGCCGAGAGTCTAGAATCTTTTCAATTTCATATTCAGGTTGGTCATCAATCAACACAGGGGGGGGGGGGGAGCGGAATCCATGTGCACTGCTGGCTTGAGCAAGGACACATGGAACGATCTCACACCTCGCATGCTGGTGGGGAGATCAATGGCATAAGTGACATCATTGATTTTCCTACTCACAGGAATCGGACCCACAAATCTGGGACCTAACTTGGGAGACAGTTGCTTCAGAGCCAAATGTCGTGTGGACACCCAGACCAAGTCGCCTGGAAAGAATTCCCATTCTATGGAACGTCTTTTATCAGCTTATTTCTTTCTACCATTTCTACCATTCCCCAAGTCTGCTTAAAGGACCTCTGCCAATCTTCCAGGGCTGGAAACGGAGTGGCAGCCACTGGTAATGGGGTGAACTTAGGTGACCTTCCTGTTACCACCTGGAATGGAGAAAAACCTGAGGAGGAGCTCTTCAAGTTGTTGTGTGCAAATTCTGCAAATGGCAGGAATTTGACCCAGTCAGTTTGAACATCTGCCACATAACATCTCAGAAACTGTTCCAGAGACTGATTGGTTCTCTCGGTCTGGCCATTGGTCTGTGGGTGGTAGCCTGATGAAAAAGATAACTCCATGTCTAACCGATGGCAGAATGCCCTCCAAAATTTTGAAACAAATTGGACTCCCCGATCTAACACTATATTTTCCGGGATACCATGTAGCCGAAAAATATGTTGGATGAAGAGAAAGAGATCAGCCAATCCCTGGGCCGAGGGGAGTCCTTTCAGGGGGACAAAATGGGCCATCTTGCTGAAACGATTGACTACCACCCAAATGACCGTCATGCCCTCAGACCTGGGGAGTTCGCCCACAAAATCCATGGACAGATGGGTCCATGGTTCACTCGGGACTGGTAATGATTGCAATGTCCCAACAGGTGCCTGACGGGAGGGTTTGCTTCTAGCACACACTGCACATTCTCTTACATACTCTTTGCAGTCAGTTGCCAATGATGGCCACCAGGCACATCTTGCTATGAGGTCCTAAGTTCTGGTGGCCCCAGGATGCCCAGCTGCAGTATTTGTAGACGAAAAGGCAGTGGTACAAACATGACCCCTTCAGGCTTTCCTTCAGGTACATCCTGTTGGAACGGACTCAATGTTTTTGTCCAGTCCCTCCAGGTCTCAGTGGTGGCCAGAACCACTTTCTGCGGTAGAATGGTTTCTGGGTCTGAGGGCTGTGCTGTCTCGGGCTCAAAACATCTGGACAAAGCATCAGCTTTGATGTTCTTACTACCCAGGGTATACGTGATTACAAATCGGAATCTCGAGAAGAACAATGACCACCGAGCCTGTCGGGGGCTAAGTCTCTTAGCGCCCTCAATGTACTCCAAATTCTTGTGGTCAGTATAGACAGTAATGGTATGTTCTGCATCCTCTAGCCAATGTCGCCATTCCTCAAAGGCCAACTTAATGGCTAGAAGTTCCCTATTGCCTATATCGTAGTTTTTCTCTGCGGGCGAAAACCTACGTGAAAAATAGGCACAGGGGTGTAACTTTCCCTGCAACCCAGAATGCTGAGACAGCAAAGCCCCTACCTCCGAGGCATCTTCCTCCACGATAAAGGGGAAGGTGGTGTTGACATGTCTCAAAATGGGTGCAGTACAGAACAATTTCTTTAGAGTGGAGAACGCAGCATGGGCCTCAGGGGACCAGTGGTGAGTATCTGCCTCTTTCTTTGTGAGACTGGTGAGGGGTGAGATCACTGTAGAGTACCCCTTTATGAACCTTCTATAGTAGTTAGCGAACCCCAGAAACCTCTGGAGAGCCTTCAGTCCCACAGGTTGAGGCCACTCTAAAACAGCTGAAACTTTTCCAGGGTCCATAGAGAGGCCAGAGGTTGAAATTATGTACCCCAGAAAGGCAACAGAGGTTACCTCGAAAATGCATTTCTCCAGCTTGGCGTACAGCATGTTTTGTCTCAACTTCCGTAACACAAACTTAACATGATCTCTGTGCTCTGAGAGGTTGGACGAGAAAATTAGTATGTTGTCTAAGTATACCAGGACGAATCTGCCCAACACCTCTCTAAAGACCTCATTAATCAGCTCTTGAAAGACGGCCAGGGCATTACACAACCCGAAGGGCATCACCAGGTACTCGTAATGCCCGTCAGGTGTGTTAAAGGCCGTCTTCCATTCATCAACGTCCCTAATCCGCACAAGGTTGTAAGCACCCCTCAAATCCAGTTTTGAAAAAATCTTAGCATTGGTGACTTGAGTAAACAAATCGTCTATTAACGGCAAAGGATAGCGATTCTTTACTGTAATTTTATTTAAGCCCCGATAATCAATGCAAGGCCGGAGGCCTCCATCTTTCTTTTTCACAAAAAAGAACCCTGCCCCGGCAGGAGATCGAGAAGGGGGAATAAAACCTTTAGCTAAGTTTTCTCGGATGTATTCCTGCATGGCCAATTTCTCTGGCCCAGATAAGTTATAGAGATGACCTCTAGGGGGCATACAACCAGACCTGAGATCAATGGGGCAATCAAAGGGACGGTGTGGAGGAAGTTTATCTGCTAACTTGGGACAGAACACGTCTGCAAATTCTGAATATTGATTTGGCAATCCCTCCATGTGAATCTTGGTTTTACCAAAGGTTACTTTCGCAAGACAATGATGATAGCAATGGGCAGACCAGCTTGTTAGCTGACCCGTAGCCCAATTGATCTGAGGCGAATGAATTTGTAACCATGGCATGCCAAGAATGATCGTGTAGGTTGCCATTCATAACACAAAAAAATGATAAACTTTCTTTATGCAACACCCCTATTGTGACCCCCAAGTCTGGGGTCTGAGAAAGAGGGTGATTACTTTGCAGAGGGGAATTATCCACCGCAGTGACCCAAATCTGTTGTTTTAGTGGGGAGATCGGAATCCCCAATCTCTTGGCAAATTCATAATCCATAAAATTAGCTGCTGAGCCAGAATCTATGAAGGCCTCAGTAGTCTCTGTCTTATCTTGCCAGGATATAGTGCAAGGGAGAAGAAAACGTTTGTCATCGAGAGGTAATGACTGCGCTTGGGGTACTACCTCCGACTACACCTAGGCGGCAGCGTTTCCCGACTTCTTGGGACAATTCTGTACCTTATGACCCCCCTCTGCACAGTAAAGACAGAGCTGCTCTGTTTCCCTGCGTCTCCGTTCCACCTGAGACAATCTCGACCGACCAATATGCATTGGTTCCGGTGGGGGTGAATCAGGTGGAGATGGAGCAGAAGGAGACGCTGCGTAGGACAAGTACCTCACATTGTTCCTACCCCGGGTCTGTGTTTGGTATCGTAAACGACGATCAATTCTGATGGCCGATATAATGGCCTCATCGATGGATTTGGGCTCAGGATGACCCAACATTAGATCAGAAACTGCGTCTGACAACCCTGATAAGAAACAGTCTAAAAGAGCAAATGAGTCCCATCGAGCTGACACTGCCCACTTTCTAAACTACGCAGCATAGTTCTCTACCAGACCTTTACCCTGCCGCAGCAACTTGAGCTTCCGCTCAGCGGTCGAGGCAATGTCCGGGTCATCGTAAATTATAGCCATAGCTTTAAAAAATTCCTCTACCGAGGTCAGGGCCTTATCCCCCGTGGGAAGACTATACGCCCAAGTCTGGGAATCCCCTGACAATAGAGTCTTAATGAAGGTTACTCTCTGTGCCATGGTTCCTGAGGAATTAGGTCTTAACTCAAAGTATGATAACACTCTGTTTCTAAAATTCTGGAAGTCAGATCTGTGACCAGAAAAACTTTCAGGTACAGGCATACGTATGTCTGTGCTAGGAGGAGATCGCACGGTATCCACAGCCATCTGATAAACTTGTACAGTCCCAGACAAAGCGATGAGTTGAGTCTGGTGACTATCCAGTACTCGGGTGTAATCTTCCACCGTAGTGGTGAGTACATCGAGACGGCTGTGGAGTGCGTCCATTTGGGTTGGGTCTGCCGTTCTGTAACAAATGGTGTCAGCACGCAGAGAGAATCTGATTATTGGTGATCTGCAGTATCACCAAGAATGCAGATATATACCTGATTATTGATGATCTGCAGAATCACCGATAATACAGATATATTGCTAACCTCTGGACACCTTTTGGTATGTGAGTGTTTGGTGCAACAGTAGTACTTTAAGTAATGCACCTGCTGAGCAGGTGATAATAGACAGTAAAGAGACACTGCTCTGAGAGCACAGCAACCTTCCAGCAGCCTGAGACTCCTCAAGGGGTGGAGTCAGGCTGAAGATAGGGAAGGCCAGAGAGTGAGTGACACCTGAAGGTGGATGTCACTATCTGGTCTGGAGATTATCTCTTAATAGGAGAGATAGCTCTCGAGGTCGGGCTCGCCAGGTTGGCAACACACTGACAGATAAGTACAAAGACAGAAGGCTGATTCGGTATCCAAGGCAAGCAGGGTCTGGCAACGGAATATCAGATATGTGAGGTACCGAATCAGAAGACAGAGGAGTAGTCAGAAAAGCAATAAGTCATAACAGATATCAAACAATGCCTAGTCTGGGTGCGAGGTCCGTGGTCTCAGCACCCTGGAACTAGTCTGAAGAATAACACAGATGGTAATAAAGTTCCCTAGTCTGGGTGTGAGGTCCTTGGTCTCTACACCCTGGAACTAGTCTGGAGTATAACACAAATAATAGTACAGTTTCCTAAGATGGGTGTGAGGTCCTTTGTCTCCACACCCTGGAACTAGTCTGAGCATAAACAGAATAACAGTTCAAGTAATCTGGCTAAGTGTGAATTCCCAGGTCCACCTGGTTCAAACACACCGTAGGATCTGACTGAGGTGTGAGTGCTTCCACGTAGTGATCGCAACGGCAGACAACTTGCAACTGGCCAGCAGAAACTATATATGGAGTAGTGCTCTCCAGCACCACCCCTAATTGCTCAACCAATAGTATCCTGCTCAGGAGTCAGCTGATCGGCGTGGTCAGCTGACTCTCCCTGCCTAGTATAAGAATTCTGCCTCTCAGTGTGAGCGCTTGTATTCCTAAGCCTATGTGCACCAACAGACCCAGCCACACCAGACACACACTGCCGCGTGCAAACCACCGCGCTGGACGTGGAACCAGCCGCCTGCCGGTTGTTGCATGCGGCGGCTTTTCCGCGTTCCGCCCTGCCACCAGACACACGCCTGCGCGTGCAAACCGCCGCGCTGGACGCGGAATCAGCCGCCTCCCCAGCAGCACACGCGGCGGCTTTTCCGCGATCTCTCACAGCACCCTTTCAAAATTGTGGATAAATACGACTGTTTCAAGCATGTGATGCTCCTTTACACTCACCTGGGGCAAGTAAAAGATGTGGGCAATTTAAAAATCACACCTAAAAGCAGATAAAAAGAAGAGGAGTTCACTTAGTCTTTGCATTGTGTGTCAGACAACAGAAAGAGGAAAATAGAACTGTCTGAGGACTTGAGAACGAAAATTATGGAAAAATATCAACAATCTCAAGTTTACAAGTCCATCCCCAGAGATCTAGATTTTCCTTTGGCCATAGTGCACAACATTATCAAGAAGTTTGCAACCAATGATACTGTAGCTAATCACCCTGGGCATGGACGGAAGAGTAAAATTGATGAAAGGTTCCAAAATAAATTCAACATGTCCTGCAGGCTCAGGGAGCATCAGTGTCAGGGGTAACTATCTTTTAACATTAAATTAAATGCTATGGTAGAAGACCCAGAAGGACCCCACTGCTGTCACAGAGTCATAAATAAGCAAGACTACAGTTTGCCAAAATGTACCGGAGAAAGCCAAAATCCTTCTGGGAAAACATCTTGTGGACAGCTGAGACCAAGATAGAGCTTTTTGGTAAAGCACATCATTCTACTGTTTATCGAAAATGGAATGAGGCCTACAAAGAAAAGAGCACAGTACCTACAGTGAAATATGGTCGAGGCTCAATGATGTTTTGGGGTTGTTTTGCTGCCTCTGACACTGGGTGAATTGAATGTGTGCAAGGCATCATCAAATCTGAGGATTACCAAATAATGTAGTGTCGCACTGTCTCAGAAAGCTGGGTTTGTATTTCTTGGGTTTTCCAGCAGGAAAATGACCCCAAACATACGTTAAAAAGCACCCAGAAATGGATGGCAACAAAACGCTGGAGAGTTCTGAAATGGCCAGCAGTGAGTACAGATCTAAATCCCAATAAACACCTGTAGAGAGATCTTAAAATTGCTGTTGGGAAAAGGCACCCTTACAATAAGAAGACCTGGAGCAGTTTGCAAAGGAAGAGTGGTCCAAATTCCAGGTGAGAGGTGTAAGAAACGTATTGATGGTTATAGGAAACAACTGAGTTCATATTATTTTTTTTTCCAAAGGATGTGCAACCAAATATTAACCACTTCAGGATCACAGGTTTTCTTCCCTTAAAACCAAAACATTTTTTACATTTCAGCGCTCCTCCCATTCATTCACTGATAACTTTATTGCTACTCATCACATGTGAATGATCTATAGCTTGTTTTTTTCGCCACAAATTAAGCTTTTCAAGGGTGATATTTTATTTTAGTAATAATGTTATTCTCTATGCATTTTAAAGAGAAAAAAGAGAAAAAAATGAAAAAGTACACTATTTCTATATTTCCAACCACTGTAGTTTTAAAATAGACAAAGATACCATAGATAAAACCAACACATTTTATCCGCCCACTTGTCCCGGTTATGACAACATTTAAATAATGTTTTTCAGTTTTCTGTTTTCTGTTTTTTCCTTGTACTCTATCAGTAATTAAAAGCCCTTATTTGTAAAAGTAACAGTAATATACCATCATGGCATACATATTTAAAAAGCTGAGTGACTAAGGTAGCTATTTATGTATTGTATTTTCAATTATGTCACTTGTGGGTTTTTTTTACAAGCGTTTTATTTTGGTGCCGAGTATATGAAAATAACAATTTTATTGTTTGTCATTCAGTTTCTTGCTAAAGAAAATTCACATGACATAGGTTTCAGTTGTCAAATATCCCAAATTATATTCTCTCACTTGTCACAGTTAAAATGATACCCTATATACATCATCAGATAGCTTCTTGGGCAAAGCGCACACTGATAACCACAAGTAGCACCATTGGATTTTTCAAGGCCATTTTTTGCAACAAAAGTAATACAGTCATTCTTTCTTAGCAAAGCCCCTGGAGTCTCAGAACATGCGGTACAGGTCATAAACCTCACCATTCTGAAAACTAGAGACCTAGGCCTACTCAGATAAACATATTTTGTAACATTTGGATTCATGCCTTTTTGCTGAAATTGTACCACAAGTTTGAAAATAGCGCTTTTTTTACAGTTTTCTTCAGTTTGGCGGGGAAAAAAATCACATGACATAGACTTCAACAATACTACATCCCAAATTATATTCTCTCGCTTGTCATGGTTAAAATGATACCCTATATACATCATCAGATAGCTTTTTGGGCACACCGCACACTGATAACCACAAGTAGCACCAACAGCTTTTTCAAGGCCAATTTTCTCCCCAAAGTGTCATTCTTTTTTTAAGTCCAGTACACACTTTCAATTAAGATTGGCCAATCACTGACCAATTGTACCACCTTTCCATGTAGTATGAGAGTCAACAAATATTGAATAGTATGAGCAGATTGTGTAGGTAAACGCTCATACTGTAGTATGAGGGTTTACCTGCAAAATCTGCTCATATTATTCAAGATTCAATAGTAAAATTGATCAGTGATTGGCCAATCATACTTGAAAGTGTGTACAAGGCTTCAGCAAAGTATACTGAGGACTTCACAATGTCTCTAAACATACACAAATTGGTACTCACCATTGTAGAAGCTGTAGAAAGGTGGAAGTCCTCCTGACTTCCACCTTTCTACAGCTTCTACAATGGTGAGTACCAACTTCTACAATGGTGAGTACCAATTTGTGTATGTTTAGAGACATTTTGAAGCCCTCAGTATACACGAAGGTGTTCGGCAGCCATGCCAAGGGTCAGAGTTTGGTAGATCAGCCATGCCAGAGGTCAGAGGGTAATTCGGCAGCCATGCCAGAGTTCAGAGGGTGGTCGTTAGTTATGCCAGGGGTCGAATTCCATAGAGTGGTTGTCAGCCATGCCAGAGGTCAGATCCGGAGAGTCAAATACAGTTCAATGATACCATAAAAAAAAAAGGGCAGTGAAAGGGTAAAAAAATAAAATTAAAAAAAAACTAATAATGAAGGACTGTATGATAAGTCTCAAAGCAGGGATTAAGGCATAGTGCTGCTTTGGACGGACATTTCGGACAATGATACCGTGTGTCCCTTCGAACGTGATTTTTCCTGCAAACTCTGCACCTTTTTTGGGGGTATGGTTTTGATGCAGTTGGGGGGAGTGGGGCAGGAAAATGATTTCCTTCAAATCTGGCAACATTTTCTGCACAAAGTTGGTCTGGGCTTGGGGCAGGTTGTCCAGATTCAAAAAGGAGACATGTAATTATCGCCTGCTGGAACTTTAAAAAAGAGTCCCTGTTACCTGATTTTTTTGTACAGGACAAATGCGTTTTGGAGGCACACCTGGAAAACATATAGAGCCACTTTTTTGTACCAGATCTTCCGCTTCCTGTTGAGCCTGTATGGTGCCAAAACCTGGTCGGACAAGTCCACTGCCCCCATGAACTTGGTGTACTCAGCGATGGCCAGTGGTTTTACTACTTCTCGACTACGAGTCCTCACAGTTGTTGTTACCTCGGAGTGGATGGTGGTGAGGACTAAGACATCGCGCTTATCTCTAAATTTTAAAGCGAGCAGCTCGTTGCTCCGTTGGCTGCAGGTCTCCCCCCCTCTTCAGTTTTTTTATGAACGACCTCTGATGGCAGGTCTTTGCGATTTGCCCTGACAGTTCCGCAGGCTGGAGTCTGGACTGAAAATGAATGTTTGAATAGTGGGACACTCGTATAAAAATTGTCCATGTAAAGGTGGTAACCCTGGTGGAGTAGAGGGTTGAGGAGGTGGTCCAGTACTATCCTCTCTGTTGTACTCATGTAGGGAGGGCATTCAGGAGGCTGTATTAAGCTGTCCTTCCCTTCATACATTTTTTGTGAATAGATATAGCCACTCCCACTTTCGCACAACTTGTACAGTTTTATCCCGTACCGTGACCTTTTCCTGGGTATATATTGTTTGATTGCCAGCCTCTGGAAAGGGATTAAGGACTCGTCGATGGCTATTCTTTGCTCTGGCATGTATTTTTCTGCAAAAGTTCTATTTAAATGGTCGATGGAGGGCCTCAATTTAAATAGTCGATCATGGGCTGGGTTGTCAGGTGGGAGGTGGTCTGCATTATTGCTAAAATGCAAGCAGGTTAGCAGCATTTGGTAGCGGCGTCTGGACATTCTGGACGAATAAATCGGGATGCAGAGGATTGGATCTTTTGCCCAGTACAGTTGCTGTTCAGGTAATGGACAAAGGGCCACATCGAAAGTCAATCCCCAAAAAACTTTCAAATCACGGGTAGTTGCAGGGGTCCAGTGGGAAGCTAACACAGAGGTGGGATGGTCTGCTATGCATTGCTGGGCATAGATATTGCTCTGATCACAGACATACTGCATGAAGCTCTCTGGCAAAAAAAAGTTCAAAAAAGTCAATGGGCTGCATGTTGCTGGTGTCCACTAATAGGCCACTCCTGGCTGTGAAGGGAGGGAGGTTAGGGGTCTCCATATTAGATGCCGACCATTGTGGGTGGCTTAGATCATAGGGTAGCGGTTCCCTCTGTGGTACCCTTGCTGGCATGCTCTGCCTTGGCCTGGCAGCCCTCTGACCTCTTGGGATGGCATTGCTGGAGGTAGCTATAGGTGACCCTCTTTCAGAAGCAGTGTCAGTGTCACTAATGCCCCTTGCCTGCCCCTCGCTCCTAGATGGCTGAGCTGTGGATGGCCCAGCAGACTCAGAATCGCTGTCAGTTGAGTCGCTTTCTGACTCGGACGACAGCCAATCAATATCTGTGGACTCCAAATCATCCTCAAATTCGCTGCTACTGTCACTGTCACGCTCCAGAATGGCGAACGCCTCTTGCAAAGAATACATTCTCTTTGCCATCTTTATAGAAAATGTATATAGGCTATACACTATAATTGTATAGAGGCAAATTGTAAGAAAAAAAAAAAAGAAAGCAAAAAAAGAAAGCAAAAAAAGAGTCCACAAAAATACAGCAGAAATAAGTATGTTGTATAAAAAAAAAGCAAGGGAGGCTAGGATTAGATCAGGGTTGATCAGGGTTGACCAGGGTTGATCAGAGGTATATAAAGTCCTGGTATATTTATAAAATCCACTAGGTGGCAGTCAGAATACAAGTAAAGAAGATCCAGTTACCTTGTAATCCTCTCAGGAGTGATTACAAGGTAACTGTATCTTCTCAAGTGCTGGCAACATTGTTTGTAAACCTCACAAATGAATGAGCACTGCTATTGGCTTATAGCAGTGCTCATTCATGGTTACAGGCATCTGATTGGTGATGGGAGATTCAGCAATCCCTCCCAGAGATAAAAGAAGCTGGTGCGATCGCGCGCCCCCGCTCCTGCGCGTGCCTGTGCAGGAGCGGGGGCGCGCGATCGCACGTGCACAGCACAATAGCGGCAGGGGCGTTTAACTACGCCCCTGATCCGCTCATTAAGTTATTAGGGGCGTAGTTATGCGCCTGTGAAACCCGAAAGTGGTTAAGTTAAGGGTGCCAATAATTTTTTGCTATTTTTTCCTTCTTTTTTTCTTTTTTGTTCCAATACACACAAGGGAATAAACATGTGTATTGTAAAACATTTGTTACTACAATACTTTTCTGTGAGAAGTACTTGATTTTCTGGACAAATTTCTGAGATGCCAACAATTTCGGGAAGGACTGTATATGTATAATACATGCTGAAAGAAGCTGCCAGAGGACAAAATACACAACCTCTAGATACAGATAAGCTGCCCTTCTTTTCTTGTACTCATTACACAAGCTTTATATGTTTGTAGATGTTATTCAAACAGCTTTAAATGACAACAGTAGTGACAAGAATTTGGATGCTGTCATATTTATTTCCTTTTAAACAATACCTGTTGCCTGTCAGCCCTGTTGGTTTATTTGGCTGCAGTGGAGTCTGAATAACACCAGAAGCAAGCATGGAGCTAATCTGATCAGATCTGACAATAATGTCCGAAATTCCTGATCTGCTGCATGACTGTTCAGGGTCTATAGCTTAAAGTATTAGAGGCGGATGATCAGCAGCATAGCCAGGCAACTGGTATTGCTTAAAAGGAAAAAAATATGGCAGCCTCCATAGCCCTCTTGCTACAATTGTCCTTTAACCACTTGAGCCTAACTGGACCAATATATTAGCCCACTGTATTGTGGAGAGTGCACCACCAGTGTGTTACTAAATGAGGCACATGTGGTATCATTTTAACCTTGACGAGTTGTAGCATACATTTTGGTGTGTCTTAAAGCTTGGGCACACGTCACATAAAAAATGGGTAGGGACAAACTCAATCCAACATAAAAAGTCATTTTCAAAATTATGATCAAACTTGAGAAAGTCTTAGCAAAACTGCAAGAGAAATATGTGGTAACATTTTAACCCTGATAAGTTGTAGAATAGAGTTTAGAAAGTTTTAGGGTTGAGACCCGTCTTGTGTATTCTTTTTAGTCACAAACTGAATCAAAAGCAATTACATTTTTGCATATTCTGTACCAAAATAAAAGACTAAAATGAAAACAAAGTGATAGAATATAACATAAAAAAACATGTATTGTTACCTTAGGAACTTGGCTTTTTAAATATGTATGCCATGAGGGTATATTACTTTTATTTTTGCAAATAAGGTCTCATAATAATCGATAGTGTACAATGAGAAAGCAAAAAATACAAAACAGAAAAAAGACACCTTTATTTCCAAATACAATATTGTCACCATACATTGTGCTAGGAACATACTGTAAATGTTGTAATAATCAGGATGGATAAGCAAATCAAATGTGTGGGTTTAACTTATAGTTAGCACTGTTTATTGTAAAGCTATAATGGCTGTAAATGGAGAAATAGTGTGTTTTTTCAATTTTTACCTTAAATTCTCTTTCAAATGCATAGAAAATAAGGTAATTACTAAACAAAATTTTCACACCCTAAAAGCCTAATTTGTCCTGAAAAAACTATATCTATATTATTTAGGTGTGATAAATAGTTATTAAGTTATTGGCGAATGAATGGGAGCAGCGCTGATATGTGAAAAGTGCTCTCATCCTGAAGTGGTTAAGGTTTAGGTGGGTGAAAGTGGGGTGAGGTTTCTCCACTGTGCCCTAGATATCAGTCAAGGTATAATGCAGGATGCTTATCAGTACCCTCATTTTGATGCAACGTTGATACCCTTATTAAGGATAATAACTTGAATTGAGAGAGCATTTGCTTAATGCATCAATATGTGGGCCATTTTCAGTGTGATGCCTAGAATTTAAATTTGAGCAGCATACAACAAGCTAGATCGAAAATATTTGTTATGCTTGTTAAATAGACTCTGTAACAAATTTTTCAGCCTTAGTTCTTCTATCCTATAAGTTCCTATGCCTGTTCTAATGTGCTCTGGCTTACTGCAGCCTTTCCTAATTGCACTGTCTCTGTAATAAATCTTATCTCCTTTCCTCTGTCGTGTCTGTCGGGCTAAGGCTTGAATGTGTGGAATGTGCAGGGCTGCTTGTGATTGGATAGAAGCGATACACACCCTCTGCAGGCCCCCTGCACACTCTGTATGACTCACACACTCTGTTTATGTGAGCCTATCACAAGCTGGTTAGTTTGTTTGTAAACACTGCCTAAAACTGTTAATTACAAGCCAGGATTTCAGCAGAGAGTGGCAGAAACAGCACAGAGGGGCACAGGAGAAAATAAGGAATAGAATGGTATGATTTTTAGTGTAAGAATATTAGAGTACAGATTCTCTTCAAAGAGAGACTGAAGCGAGTATAAAACTCGCTTCAGCTCTTATATTCAGCAGAGGCATGTGTGCCCTTGCTAAAACGCCGCTATCCTGCGGCTAAACGGGGGTCCCTTACCCCCCAAATCCCCTCGTCTACTCACGGGGATCTCTTCCGCATAGAGGCAGGGCTAATGCACGCAGCCCTGCCTCACACGCATCTATCAGCGCGTATCTCCGCTTCTCCCCCGCCCCTCTCAGTCTTCCTTCACTGAGAGGGGCGGGGGAGAGGCGGCGATGCGCCGCTGATAGACGGTGCTGAGAGGCAGGGCTGCAGCCGTTAGCCCTGCCTCAACAGCAGCAAAATCTACGACCAAGTTGGTCGCGGATATTGCAGGGGGGGATTTGGGGGGTAAGGGACCCCCGTTCACATGCCCCTGCTGAATATAAGCTCTGAAGCGAGATTTATTCTTCAGAGTCTCTTTAAACATTTCTGATTATTATGATTATTATTATTATTATTATTATTATTATTATTATTATTATTATTATTATTGATTTTGGATTTATAAAGCACCACCATTTTCCAAAATCTTCCAAAATGTTTTACAATAGAGAATACACAGTACAGACAGTTACAAGACAATGGGTTACAGATAATCAACAAGTGGACAGGTCAGCAATGCATCATACATGAAGGTGGTAAATATGCAACAGGTTACACAGCAGTAATAACACATAAGGGGTAAAAAACCCTGCCTAAGTGGGTGTACAGTCTAAGGCACAGATGTCGAACTCCAGGCCTAAAGGGCCAGATCCATGCCAGTGTTATGGATGGACTAATAAAGATGAATGTATTCTACCTGATGGACCACACCTTTCCTGATTCAGACCCATCAATTAATTTGAGCTGTGTCAAAAATGTGTGAGGACCTTGGCCCTCGAAGGACCGGTTTGACATCCCTGTCAAGGGGTAGTATGACAGGTAGGGGGAGCTGTGTACAAAGAGGTGGTTGGTGGCTAGCTAAGATGGTATTCTTGTTTTTCAGTTTCTGTCTAAACATAGTGAGTGTGGGTGAGTGGCAAACACATTGTGGAAAGGCGTTTGAGAGGAGTGGGGAGATTCAAGAGAGATCTTTTATGCAAGAATGAGAAGAGGTAGAGAGGAGGAGAGGAGACCATTGTTAGTAGAGCCGAGGCTAGGTGCAGGGTGGTAAATGGAGACAAGCGTAATTAAGTAAGGAGGGGTGAGAGTCAGGGAAGCCCACAAAAAGCCAAATATAAACTATAATGTTGGCATGTTACATACGTCTAGCTATATTTAATCAGGAGTGCTCACATCAAACTAAAATTATATTTTTATTTATTTGGTTTGTTACAAACCTCTGACTATTTATATGTAGTCAGAGAGGCCCACAGTAAGCTTCACACCTGTGGCTAATAAATCAGAGGAAAGTGTGGCAAACGTCAGAGAAGCCTACAAGATTAACTTTCTAAATGCCTTCTTGGACAAATGTTGTTCATATCATCGTGCGCTGTGCGTTCAGCAAAGCGGTGCCTGTACCATTTTTTTTGTTGTTGCTATAATGGAGGGTATAGGAAGAGCGATAAATGCTCACAAAGTTTCTATAAAAGTAGATTGGGAGTGGCAGATTTTTCTGACCAATTTTTAAGAAAAACTGAATGGTGATTGTCTGTCAAGTTCTTGATATATACACCCAAACAATTTTTTTTTAGAGATTTCAATCCTTTGGGGGGGGGGGGCTGTTTGGCTTAGTTCCTCATGCCTCTTCTGTCCCTCTCTGTGTCATCTCAGTTTCCCATGCCTCTTCTGTCCCCCCTCTGTGTCACCTCTGTTCCCTATGCCTCTTCTGTCCCCCTCTGTGTCACCTCAGTTCCCCATGCCTCTTCTGTCCCCCTCTGTGTCACCTCTGTTCCCTATGCCTCTTCTGTCCCCCTCTGTGTCACCTCAGTTCCCCATGCCTCTTCTGTCCCCCTCTGTGTCACCTCTGTTCCCCCTGTGCCTCTTTCGTCCAAAAAATATTGGGAGATTGGAGATGTAATTCTTAAGTTTAAAATACAATAATTGTCAAAATTCCTAATAAGTGAAAAATAGTTATTCCATGAAAAATATGTCTCCAAACTGGGTGGATTTTTATCAAATTGGGTTCAGTAGAAATTATAAAAAAAATAATAAAAATAAGATGAAAGTTTGAATTTAATCTATATTATATGCATCACCACCAGCCCCCAGTACTATAATTGTCTATAAGTTATTTTTTTAAGTAAAGATAAATTACTTTTCCATCTGTCAAAGAAGATGCCACCTGGGCACACTTTTGATCTTACTCACAACAAGTTTTGGAAGGTTGGATAAGAGAACCCGAACCTTTCTTAGTATTCCAAATTCAGGCGTAAGAGAAGTACAGTCTGATGACTGCTGCTTCTACTTAAAAAAATAGCTGCAGTGTTTATCTTTAGTTTACACCTACTGTACATAGATTTGTAGCACATCATTCAAACTTAGGTGAATGGTTTATTCTGCACTGCATTTAATTATAAAGTTCATATACAGGACTCCTTGGTTTGGGATTTTACATACGGTACATATAAGCAGAATCATCAGCCAACAATGTGATTTTTTTTCAGCTAGTGTAAATCCTGGAAAATTGTCTTGTAGTTGTAATAAAGGATCTAGGGACAGGGTGAAGAGGAAAACATACAGAGACATATGGTAATACTATTAAATATTATAAGAATTATTTCAACATTATTGTATATTACTCACTTACCAAACAGTTTAAAGGATAATTCAGTAGAGGGCACCAGTGAGCTATCATAAATATAGACTGCAAAATGGTTTTTATTATTTAATATTATTGCTTTGCTGTGAAAACAAAATTCCTGTTTTGTTTTATGTTTTAATTGAAAGTGGATCAAACATTTCCAGACAGCTAAAGTTGCTAAAAGACTACTCCATTTAATATTAACTAAATATATCCTCTATAATAAAACCCCTGTGTCCCTGCGTGTGCTGTCTCTGTGTAGCTGGTCCATGCTTTTTGCTACTGCGCATGTGCGCAGCACGGACCCAGCCTCACAGAGACAGGAAGACGGGGCCAGGGAGCCAGGCGGGCGTGTGAGCGGGCGGCTGGGTGTGCGGTGGGTGTGCGTGCACGTGTGCGGCGGGTGCGCACATGCGCAGTAACATGCGGCGTGCAGCGGCGAGAAACAGACCCTGAAAACCATTTTTAAAAGGGCTTGAGTCTACTAGTATTATATAATACAATAATTCAACTATTAATTTAAGTGCAATAACAATGGTAAAAAGCATAGTCAGTTTTGTCTGAGGCAGGGCAGAGCAGCCCTGGTGGAGGAATGGTATGAGCAATTAATCGGTGTCTAGTCAACAGAGAGAATTATATCTATGCTTGTTGCCCATTGTTTAGTAGACCTGAGCACAACATTCTCCAAACATGTACACAAGGCCGGTTCGCCAATGAGGCGGGGTGAGGCGGATTCCTTAGGCGGCTAAGTCCAGGGGACACCCACCTGGCCGTGGGGGGCCGCCGAGCTGGAAGGGGTAGCGGGCAGAAAGGGGGTATTATGCACAGAGGCAGGGAGGGGAGTCGGATCCCCCTCCCTCACCTGGTCCTCCGATCTGCGCTCTCCCTCTAACTTTAAGTGCAGCAGCGGCGTATTAATACCAGGCATCGGGCGGGGATGACTCACCTCTTCTGCGTTCCAGCATGCGTTGCACTCTCGTTACTTCTTGCAATGCCGCCCACTGTATATCAATATAGGATCCAGTCTGCTGGAACAGCAGTCCAAGATTTCCATCCTGATCTTAGTTTTGCAAAAAACAAAACCTAACCCCACAACCTATATGAGATTATAGCAGCTAACCCTAAGGCCATGGGTTAGTGATGTGAAATGCTATCAAACACAAATGCTACGTTTTAACAGCTTTTATTAAGGGGATGTCTATAGAATATGGTTACATATGAGCAAAGTGATTGGCAAGGATCACAAAGAAATATAACAGAATAAAACAAGATACAACAAAATGTATCACCATCTACATTGCAGTCTATGCCCATAATGGATGTGAAATGTCATCCAGTGCAGATAGATTCTCAATGGTTTTCCTGGGCAGCGTGCGTTCACTCCTCAGCTGAGACACGAAGGAGAGCTCTGACCCCTTCTGGACCAAGAGGCTTTTATACCAGCCTTCACTGCACTATCAGAAGCTAAAAAGTATTTTGCTGCCCTGATTGGAACGCAAGCCTCCAACCCACGACGTCTCTTCGCCACCTTTAACTCCCTACTTAACCCCACTCCTCCTCCCCCCCCCTTGCACCACCATCTCAGCCAATTACTTTGCCACTCACTTCACCAGTAAAATCTCAGCTATCCGAAATGAAATCTCCTTCTTACATTCTTCAATTCCCTCCAACTCCCCCATGCCTCACCTTCCAGGCCTCTCCCATGCCCCACCCCCACCTCACCTCCTCCATCCAGACTGTTCCAATGCACCCACCCTCCCTAATCTCCTTCACTCCTGCTACCATTGAAGAGGTGAATGTATTGCTTGCCACTTCCCCTGCCACCTCCGCCCCCCTCAACCCTGTCCCCTCTGACACCCTCCGCCCCCACTTCCCTGACCTAGGCCGTGTCCTCACCTCCTTGTTCAACCTTTCCCTCTCCACCAGCACCTTCCCCTCAGCTTTTAAAGAGGCCACCGTACTCCCCCTGCTGAAAAAAACCTCACTTAACCCCTCCCTACCCTCCAACTACCGCCCAATCTCTCTCCTCCCTTTTGCCTCAAAGCTCCTCGAACGCCTGGTCCACAGACGCATCACGCACTACCTCAGCACCAACTCCCTACTTGACCCCCTTCAATCTGGTTTCCGTCCTGCCCACTTAACAGAAACCACTCGCGTCAAGGTAGTAAATGACCTTACCCTTGCTAAAGCTGAAGGAAACTACTCCATCCTGCTACTGCTTGACCTTTCCTCGGCATTTGATACAGTTGACCATCCCCTCCTCCTTCAATCCCTACAGTCCTTAGGGATTTGTGACAACACCCTTGCCTGGATCTCCTCATACCTCTCTAATCGTCACTTCACCACCTCTTTTAATGGTTCCTCCTCAACTCCCACACCCCTCTCGGTTGGAGTCCCCCAGGGCTCTGTTCTGGGCCCCTTACTGTTCTCAATTTACATCTCCTCTATTGGCAAAGTCATCTCCTCCCTGGGCTTCAAATACCACCCATATGCCGATGATACCCAAATCTATCTCCACACCCCCGATCTCTGCCCCTCCACTATGGACAAGGTCTCCTCCTGCCTATCAACCATCTCCTCCTGGATGTCAGCTAGGTTCCTGAAGCTTAACCTGGATAAATCTGAACTCATAATTTTCCCGCCCCGCTCTGCACCACCCCTCCCAGATATTCACATCACTATCAACAGCACTACCATCTGCCCTACCTCCCAGGCCCGCTGCCTGGGCATCACCCTAGACTCTGCGCTCTCCTTCAGCCAACACATCCAAAATGTTACCAGAACCTGCAACTTCCACCTTCGAAACATCTCCAAAATCCGCCCCTTTCTGTCCGCAGACACTACCAAGCTTCTCATCCATGCCCTCAGCATCTCCCGCCTTGACTACTGCAATTCCGTACTATCTGGCCTCCCCTTAAAATGCATTGAACAAGTCCTGCCCAACCTACATCTCTGACCTGGTCAGCAGATATACACCTGGCCGCCCACTTCGCTCCTCCAACGACCTCCTCTTAACCACCCCACGCATCTCGCACTCCCATGCCAGACTGCAGGACTTCACTAGAGCTGCACCCATCCTGTGGAACTCTCTCCCACTGCCCATCAGGCTCGCTCCCACCTTCAACACCTTCAAAAAAGCACTCAAAACTCACTTCTTCAAGGAGGCCTTCATCAACTCAACACTACCCTAATCCTTTCTGCCAATAACTTCTTGATGCACCCCCTCCTTCCGTGTCACCAACCCCTCCCTCTAGATTGTAAGCCTTTGGCAGGGCCCTCTCCCCTTGTGTATCATACTTAACTGTGTGCACTTTACCCAGAATTTGGAACTGGTATTTTTTACCACTACCACTCCAGTTTATGATATGGCATTGTACTATTATCTGCATTGTGTTGTGTATCTTATTGCTATCACCTGTATTGTTGTATCTATGGTCTGTTACCTGTATTGTTCTGTCACCCCTGTTATCATTGTCTGTAATCCTATTTATTGTACAGTGCTGCGTAATATGTTGGCCCTCTATAAATCTAATAAATAATAATAATAATAATTGAACCCCTTCAATCAGTCATGAATGCAGCAGCTAGACTCATCAGATTTTCCCACTACTATGCTTCCACTTCTCCCCTCTGCGAAGCCCTACACTGGCTCCCTATCAGCTTCAGGATCAGTTTTAAGATTTTGTGCCTTACCTACAAATCTGTGCACAGGACCTGCCCAACCTACATTTCTGAGCTCGTGAACAGATATATACCTGCCCGTCCCCTCCGGTCCTCCAATGATCTCCGCCTGACCCTCCCCACGCATTTCTCATTCCCATGTACGCTTACAAGACTTCTCTAGAGCTGCCCCCACCCTATGGAACTCCCTTCCACTCCCCCTCAGACTCACTCCTTCCTTCAACACCTTCAAGCAAGCCTCATTCCCATGCACGCTTACAAGACTTCTCTAGAGCTGCTCCCACTCTATGGAACTCCCTTCCACTCCCCCTCAGACTCGCTCCTTCCTTCAACACCTTCAAGCAAGCCCTCAAAACACATTTCTTTAAAATAGCCTACCCCACATCTACCACACTCTAACTCTCTGTCAATCACCCTTTCCACAGTCCTACCTTATGTGTACCCCCTCCCTTAGTGTGTCCTTCTTAATTTTACTACCCCAGCAATTACACCCTTCTCATGGGCTAACTCGTAATTGTTTTGCCGGGTCTCTGTAAACCGCATTTTATACCCTGATTGTATGTATAACCTTGTGCTATGTTGTATAATCTTTTGCTACAGCTCTGTCTGTCACCCCTTGTTGCAATGTATGTATCCCTACTTATTGTCCAGCGCTGCGTAATATGTTAGCGCTTTATAAATACAATAAATAATAATAATAATAGTCCAACTTTATAAAAAATGACATACAGAGAATGACCAGTTTTCCAGATGACTCCTCTTTCCCTGGCTATAACTCACTTACTCTTTACTTCAGGTTATTTAGCTCACATCAGAACAATTTGATATACAAATGTAATACATCTTCATTAGAACACTAGACAATCGATTAGTGCATATTTGCTGCTCACTAAAATAGGTCTATGTTTGATAAGTGATAATTTCCTGACTTCTTCAGATTTATGGCTGTCCATTAAAACAAACCCTCATCTCATAAACCGTGAGTTGGTGACTCTCTTCCAGATTTATGACTATTCACTAATAAACCTTTATCTGATGCACAGCAATTAAACTGCGGTTAATGGCTTTTACACATCTTTTCCTAACTTCCCTAACAGATGTCTGTTGAGTACTTATCATAAACAACTACTTATTATATCTTATGGTTCATCTGCAGTGTTTTGACCCATATCTATTGCTTGTGAACCTGTGCACACTAAAAAAACAAACACTCATACAAAATGTTGTTATTAACCTCCCTGGTGGTGCATTTCTGTATGGATTTATGGATCTAAAAGCAGTTCATTTTTTCAATCATTTTAGTCCTCCAATTCTCAAGTCATAACTCACCAAAATATGTCAGAATAAAGGCCTTGGTCTTGGCCTACCCCATATCCATATTACCGGATGGGAGGAACTGTAAAGCTAAATGAATGCCAATTTTTCATTTTTTTGGGGGGAGCTGAGCCCCATTAGTGCTGTTACTAGACAGATGGACTAAGGACTCTGGAAAACTGGCTCTTCGAAAGTAATCCTGTGTGGAATACTGAGAAAAGTATCTGGAAATAATAAGGGTCTAACCAAAGAACCATGCTGGTTCCCAGTGAGCTGGGCCCTTCCAGATATGGATATACTGTGCTTGTGTGCTGTGTGGATGTGGTATGTTTCGATAAACCCTGTCAGTTTAGCACTGTGGCCTATCACGAGGAAACCGATTTTAACATTTCATGTTTTCATAAAATGAATAAAATTACATTTGATTCAATTAATGTTAAAGGTTCAAATTCTGGATGTAATAGAGGACGAATTACAGTATTGAGGAATTAGTACGTAATAGGGTAGACATAGCATTTATCCAAGACACTCACTTTAAAACCGATAAATTTCCTAAATTTTTCGACAAAAGATACAACAAGTGGATTATTAATGTAAACGATCAGAAAAAAGCTAGGGGTGGTAATTGTTTTTAGTTCTAAACTGACGGTTGTAATTAATGAGGTGATAAAAGATGGGGATGCCAGAGTTAATTGTTTTGGGAAGCATCAATGGCATAAATTTCACTTTGGCCAACTTGTATGCACCAAATGTAAAACAGGTGGAATATATAGTATGCTTCTTGGAGAGGGTTAAAAAAGTTGCAGTAGGAACGATAATCATTGGGGAAGATTTTTAGACTACTAACCCCACATCCCATCACTCAATAACCAACCAAATGTTTAGCTATGTTTAGCTATTGCTCTTCAAATTCTCAGACAAATTAACTAATTAGATCATTTATCGACTTTACTTGTGCAAAGCCTATGTATTGTGTGTCAGATTGGAAGTGAATGTTGATTCATGTGTACTAGTCCACATGTGTACTGGTCCTAAATCCTGCAGAACAATAAATGCTCTTTAGGTGACAAGACTAGACATGTAACATTTATATTGCGCTTTTCTCCTGGTGGACTCAAAACACTTCAGGGCTGCAGCCACTTAGGGTGCACTCTACGGGCAACCATGATTATTAGGGAACCTTGCCCAAAGACTCCTTACTGTTTCTATGTACTGGCTTGAGCCGGGATTTGAAACCCTGGGCAAAGGCTCAAATCCTGCATCAAAGGCAACAGTATTAACTAATACCCTACCCAGCAACTAACAATACAATCTTGATTGTACAATCTTACCAAATCTATGTAGTAAAGGGGTAAACTGAGTAAATTTACTATACTTGGAATGGATACATTACATTTTCCATCATATTACATAGAAGTGGTAAGATTGTACACTCACAATTTAATCATTAATGGGCACCTTAAGGCAGATAAAGCCAGTGGCTGCCAACCATTCTCAGAGCACCCCACTTGGCTGAAGCCTAAAAATGTAGTGTGTTTAGATGCTATTCCAATACATGTGCTAAGAGTGTTGCCTTTTTATGCTCCACCTCCGTTATTGTCTGGTCTCTAAATCCTTTAGAACTATGGTACTTTTGTCCTCATCTACTGGAACACTGTTATTGAAGAGCAATTTGCACACTGCTATTATAACTCAATAACAGATTACAACTGGAGATATCAGTCTGGGTACTGTACATTTAAGGAGCATAAAGCAAATAGTGACTCACTGCAAGTGACATTTTGAAGTTGTTCAAAGAATAAACACAGTGGGAGGAATATATAAACTAAATCAAATGTGTTTAGAATGCAAGGTTTTTAAAAACAATACCTTCAACAGAAAGAAACCTAAACCAACAGAGAAAAAGAAGGAATGGCATTGAGAAACAAAAATGGCTTCTAAAAAGCCTGTTTACAGGGGAAATAATTATTTATTTCCAAATCAAGTAGCTCCTCATACAATCCTTCATTTAAACAGGCAGCAAAGAAAAACATGTTTGCAGTTTTCATGATAAAGTTGTTCTTGCAGTGGCGTAGCAACAGGGGTTGCAGAGGTCTCATCCGCACTGGGGCCCTCACTCAACTGCAGAGTTAGCTCTTTATTGGCCCTGTGCTTGTAATGATCACTTCTATAAATGCTTTGAATGATAATAATAATTAACAAGCTGTTCCCCATCTCCTTCTTGCACTTCTGACACTGTGGATGTCCTTGGCAGGCTTTGGTGCGCCGCATCAATTGTTATGTATAGAGTACTGGGGGGGGGGGGGGGTTATGTTAAACTCACACCGGGGCCCAGAGCTCCTTACCTATGCCACTGATTCCTTGTGGGTCTCCCTTACCTTCTGGTTAGTTCTAAATGAAAATTGTAAAGGACACACAAAATAAATTAGCAACAGATTAAAGGGAAGGTCCAGGGAGGGTGGGTAAAAAATAAAAATCAATTTCCACTTACCTGGGGCTTCCTCCAGCCCGTGGCAGGCAGTAGGTGCCCTCGCCACCGCTCCGCAGGCTCCCGGTGGTCTCCGGTGGCCGACCCGACCTGGCCAGGCCGGCTGCCAGGTCGGGCTCTTCTGCGCTCCAAGGCCCGGAACTTCTGCGTCCCACGCCGGCGCGCTGACGTCATCGGACGTCCGCCGGGCTGTGCAGCGCAGGCGCAGAACTACTGCGCCTGCGCAGTTTTACCCACCCTCCCGACCTGGCAGCCGGCCTGGCCAGGTCGGGTCGGCCACCAGAGACCACCGGGAGCCTGCGGAGCGGCAGTGAGGGCACCTCCTGCCTGCCACGGGCTGGAGGAAGCCCCAGGTAAGTGGAAATTGATTTTTATTTTTTACCCACCCTCCCTGAACCTTCCCTTTAAAGAGAATCTGTACTCTAAAATTCTTACAATAAAAAGCATACCATTCTCTTCATTATGTTCTCCTGGGCCCCTCTGTGCTGTTTCTGCCTCTCCCTGCTGCAATCCTGGCTTGTAATTAACAGTTTTAGGCAGTGTTTACAAACAAAAGACTATAGGCTGAGAACAGCTTACTGTGTGACTCATGCAGAGAGCTTGGAGAGGGTGTGTAAAGCTTCTGCCAATGACAAGCAGTGCTGCACATTCCACACATTCCAGCCTCAGCCCGACAGAGCCGACAGAAGAAAGAAGATAAGATTTATTACAGAGACATTGCAACTAGAAAATGCTGCAGTAAAACAGACCACATTAGAACAGACATAGGAACTTATAGGATAGAAGAAATAAGGCTCAAAATTTTGTTACAGAGTCTCTTTAATGCAACCGCACAGAAAGGAGAGGTCTATCATCCAAATACACGAGTCCAAAGTGGAACACTGGTCTCCTACGAAATATCTCAAAAAACATTCCTAACACTGATCTTAATGGTGAATTAGCGCCAAAATACACAAACTAATCAAAGGAAACTCCCTTAACCACTTGCCGATCGGCCACAACCTATGGGCGGCGGCAAAGTGGACACCGAAAGGACCACAATACGCCCAAGGGCGTTGCGTCCTTTCGGCATGCCGGGGGAGCGATCGCGTCACTGGTGAAGCGCGCTTCCCCCGGCAACTGGCTCCGCCCACCCGCGACGACAACCCGCCGGCTGTTCTGAAGCGCCGACGGGTTGTTAACCCCACGATCGCCGCATACAAAGTGTATAATACACTTTGTAATGTATACAAAGTGTATTATACAGGCTGCCTCCTGCCCTGGTGGTACCAGTGTCTGAGGGACCACCAGGGCAGGCTGCAGCCACCCTAGTCTGCACCAAACACACTGATCCTGCTCCCCCACTTCCCTCTGATCGCCCACAGCACCCCTCAGACCCCCCCTGCCTACCCCCAGACCACTGTTTGCACCCAATCACTCCCCTAATCACCAATCAATCACTCCCTGTCACTATCTGTCAACGCTATTTTTTTTATTCCCTAAACTTCCCCCTGGGGACTCCTGATCACCCCCCCCACCCCTATCCCCCCTGATCACCTGTCAATCACCTGTCAATCATCCCCTGTCACTGCCACCCATCAATCAGCCCCTAACCTGCCCCTTGCGGGCAATCTGATCACCCACCCACACCATCAGATCGCCCGCAAACCCGCCGTCAGATCACCTCCCAAGTGCATTGTTTACATCTGTTCTCTCCTCTAAACACCCACTAATTACCCATCAATCACCCATCAATCACCCCCTGTCACCACCTGTCACTGCTACCCATCAGATCAGACCCCTATCTCCCCCTAGGGCACCCAATCACCCGCCCACACCCTCAGAATGCCCTCAGACCCCAGCCCTGATCACCTTGCTTGCATCTATTCCCCCTTTTGTGGTGTATTTTTACATATACCCATGCTGGGTGGGAGAAATATCTCTAAATGACAATTTTTTGATTTTTTTTTACACACAATTGTTTATTTACAGAGATATTTCTCCCACCCAGCATGGGTATGTGTAAAAATACACCACAAAACACATTATACTACTTCTCCTGAGTATGGCGATACCACATGTGTGGCACTTTTTTGCACCCTAACTGCGCTAAGGGGCCCAACATCCTATGAGTACCTTTAGGATTTCACAGGTCATTTTGAGGCATTTTGTTTCTAGACTACTCCTCACGTTTAGGGCCCCTAAAATGCCAGGGCAGTGTAGGAACCCCACAAGTGACCCAATTTTAGAAAGAAGACACCCCAAGGTATTCTGTTAGTAGTATGGTGAGTTCATAGTAGTTTTTATTTTTTTGTCACAAGTTAGTGGAAAATGACGCTTTGTGAAAAAAAAAATCAATTTCCGCTAACTTGTGACAAAAAATAAAATCTTCTATAAACTCACCATACCCCTAACGGAATACCTTGGGGTGTCTTCTTTCTAAAATGGGGTCACTTGCGGGGTTCCTATACTGCCCTGGCATTTTAGGGGCCCTAAACCGTGAGGAGTAGTCTAGAAACAAAATGCCTCAAAATGACCTGTGAAATCCTAAAGGTACTCATAGGATGTTGGGCCCCTTAGCGCAGTTAGGGTGCAAAAAAGTGCCACACATGTGGTATCGCCATACTCAGGAGAAGTAGTATAATGTGTTTTGTGGTGTATTTTTACACATACCCATGCTGGGTGGGAGAAATATCTCTGTAAATAAACAATTGTGTGTAAAAAAAAATCAAAAAATTGTCATTTAGAGATATTTCTCCCACCCAGCATGGGTATATGTAAAAATACACCACAAAACATATACTAATTCTCCTGAGTACAGCGGTACCACATGTGTGGCACTTTTTTGCACCCTAACTGCGCTAAGGGGCCCAAAGTCCAAGACTACTCCTCACGGTTTAGGGCCCCTAAAATGCCAGGGCAGTATAGGAACCCCACAAGTGACCCCATTTTAGAAATAAGACACCCCAAGGTATTCCGTTAGGGGTATGGTGAGTTCATAGAAGATTTTATTTTTTGTCACAAGTTAGCGGAAATTGATTTTTATTGTTTTTATTCACAAAGTGTCAATTTCCGCTAACTTGTGATGAAAAAAAATCTTCTATGAACTCACCATACTCCTAACAGAATACCTTGTGGTGTTTTCTTTCTAAAATGGGGTCACTTGTGGGGTTCCTAAACTGCCCTGGCATTTTAGGGGCCCTAAACCGTGAGGCATAGTCTTGAAACCAAATGTCTCAAAACGACCTGTGAAATCCTAAAGGTACTCATTGGACTTTGGGCCCCTTAGCGCAGTTAGGGTGCAAAAAAGTGCCACACATGTGGTATCGCTGTACTCAGGAGAAGTAGTATAATGTGTTTTGGGGTGTATTTTTACACATACCCATGCTAGGTGGGAGAAATCTCTCTGTAAATGAACAATTGTGTGTAAAAAAAATCAAAAGATTGTCATTTACAGAGATATTTCTCCCACCCAGCATGGGTATGTGTAAAAATACACCCCAAAACACATTATACTACTTCTCCTGAGTACGGCAATACCACATGTGTGGCACTTTTTTGCAGCCTAACTGCGCTAAGGGGCCCAAAGTCCAATGAGCACCTTTAGGCTTTACAGGGGTGCTTACAATTTAGCACCCCCCAAAATGCCAGGACAGTAAACACACCCCACAAATGACCCCATTTTGGAAAGTAGACACTTCGAGGTATTCAGAGAGGGGCATGGTGAATCCGTGGCAGATTTCATTTTTTTTTTTTTTTGTCACAAGTTAGCAGAAATGGAAACTTTTTTTTTTGTCTCAAAGTGTCATTTTTCGCTAACTTGTGACAAAAAATAAAATCTTCTATGAACTCACCATGCCTCTCAGTGATTACTTTGGGATGTCTTCTTTCCAAAATTGGGTCATTTTGGGGGTATTTATACTATCCTGGAATTTTAGCACCTCATGAAACATGACAGGTGGTCAGAAAAAGTCGGAATTGCTTCAAAATGGGAAAATTCACTTTTTGCACCATAGTTTGTAAACGCTATAACTTTTACCCAAACCAATAAATATACAATGAATGGTTTTTTTTTATCAAAGACATGTAGCACAATAAATTTGGACAAAAATGTATACAGAAATTTTACTTTATTTAACAAATTTTATCACAGAAAGTTAAAAAAATCATTTTTTTTGACAAAATTCATGTCTTTTTTAATGAATGTAATAAAAAGTAAAACTCGCAGCAGCAATCAAATAGCACCAAAAGAAAGCTGTATTAGTGACAACAAAAGGAGGGAAAATTCATTTAGATAGTAGGTTGTATAACCGAGCAATAAATCATGAAAGCTGCAGTGGTCTGAATGGAAAAAAAGGCTCTGGTCCTTAAGGGGTAGAAAGACTGTGGTCCTCAAGTGGTTAAGGAAGGTTTGTAAATGGCTGGGCTTTTAGGTAGGCAGCATTAATTTGCCTAAAGTGGGGTATTCCATAGACCTCATGTATATTGGTATGAAAAAAGGTCAAATCCTCACTTTCTGGCTATACTGTGGGTTTCCTTTTCCATTTTTCTATGCAGCCTAATTCAGATGATAAACTAAACTCAACAGAGGCAGCCATTTGAGACGCTCTCACTAGAAAATCTAATGTGTGTTCAGTTGCCCTGATACATTGTTCAGAGATCTGACATGCTGGGTCTCTGAGTGACAGAGGAAAAGAAGGGTATTGTTCCCCTCCTTACCCTGCCTACCATCATCCCTCCTACTGCTTCCATAGCAACGCTGTAGCTCATCAATGCATCTTTACAGCACTCCGGCCATGAAACATTGGCAGAGGGATCAAGTCCTGATACCTATGGGCAACAGTCACTGTGTGTGTTTACACACCTTTAGTATTCTGTTCTTATTTTTCTAGGCCTTTCTTCCTCTAGTTTATTGTGTCAGATGATTTCGACATTGCACAGCACAGGCATCACTGGTGTTAAAGCGGATCGGAAATGAAAAACTAACTATAACAAGTAACTTGTCTATATATCTTATCTAAAGTTTAGATAGTTTACACAGCAAATCTAGCTGCAAAAAGTTTCAACAGTATATGATTATTTCATCCTGTGGTACGAGAGCAGCCATGTTTTGCTTGTGATCAATACACACTGGCAAGCTGCTCTACATCTCCAGCCCTCAGCCTGTGAAAACTTCACCCCCCTCTCCTCCTCCCTCCTTCCCTCTGCCTCTGAAATCTCTGGCTAGTAACACCTCATCCTCCTCCTACCCAGATTGAGCTCCCATAAGCCCTTGCTACATGGGTCTGAGTCAGTGTTGCCAACTCATCCCTTTAATTACTGGCACATCTAAGTTATACAGGTTCTGGGGCTATTTGCTCATAATCAGTGCCTTAATTGCATCTTCCTAGCCACAAAACCTGTATAATTCATATGTGTCAGCAAGAAGTTTTAAATCAGGATGATACCATTTATTGGCTAACTACAAATGAATAAGAATAAACAAGCTTTCGGCCTTGCAGCCTTCGTCAGGTTTACATTCTGTTAGTTTGCAAGCTGGTGGTACAGACAGCTTATATACATGCAACATCAAAAGGGAAAACAGATATTTTTTTCAAGCATAAATACGTCATTAAGATGCCTTAATACAAACAGACCATCTAAATGGGGTAAGATAAGGATCCTTGTTTACTCCATTGCTCACAGACCTGGTATTAGGATTGACCCAGAGGTATCGTAAATTCTTAGTTCACAAGTTCAGCTAGAGTGGCTGAGACAGTTCATATATCATCAATCTCATACCAATATAGAAAGTTGTTGTCCTTATTCAAACCTTTCTGCACTTTTGAACCAATTTATAAATGTTGTTTCTGCTATTAATCGGTCATTTGACGTTTTGAAGCCGCCCTTAAGGGCAGTGACATGAAGATCATCCATGCTGTGTCCGTTGGACCGAAAGTGTGTAGCAACTGGGAGTCCAGATTTGGTATCATTAATAGTGTGCCTGTGTCCATTCATACGTTTGCGCAGTGTTTGTCCAGTTTCTCCCACGTACATAACATTGGGGCATTTAGCACACATGATCAGATATACCAGATTGGTGGACCCACAGGAAAATTTACCTTGTACTCTGTACTCCTGTTGTGAACCTGGTATCGTTACCCTGTCAGTGGAGTAAATGTGTCTGCAGGTCCAACATATTTTTTGTTGGCAGGGTGATGTTCCGTTTTGTTGAGGCCTATTCAAAGAGCTCCTGACAATCATCTGTTTTAGATTGTGTGGTTGCCGATATGAAAAGAGTGGAGGTTTAGGGAATATCGTTCTCAGTCTGTGATCCTTGTGTAAAATGGGATGAAGTTCCTTAGCAATCCTCCTTAAGATTTCCAGGTGTGGGTTGTAGGTGACAACCAAAGGGACACGTTCCTCTTTCTGGTTTTGCTTGTATTTCAGGAGTTCAGTCCTGGGGATGTTGCTGGCTTTCCTGATTTGGGCCTCAGCCATGGGAGGACTCTAACCTTGTTTAATGAAAGTGTTCTTAAGGTGATCCAGGTGCTTGTCTCTGTCCATCCTGTCAGAACAAATCCGGTTGTACCTTATAGCTTGGCTGTAAATTATAGAGTTCTTAATGTGCTTGGGATGAAAACTGTCACATCTTAGGTATGTGGGACGGTCTGTAGGTTTGCGATACACAGAGGTTTGTATGTTGTTACCCCTGATGTATATGGTGGTGTCCAGAAAGTTA
Organism: Hyperolius riggenbachi; assembly: GCF_040937935.1. Classification (NCBI taxonomy): domain Eukaryota; kingdom Metazoa; phylum Chordata; class Amphibia; order Anura; family Hyperoliidae; genus Hyperolius; species Hyperolius riggenbachi. The sequence goes on along the minus strand of NC_090646.1, from coordinate 187,151,885 downwards.
ATCTCTGTGTGAGAGTAGGTAAGTTTCAATTTGATTGTAGGATGGAAGGCATTGAAGTTCCTGTGGAACTGGAGAAGATCATCCTCACTTGCGGACCAAATTAATAAAATATCATCAATGAAGCGGAAGTAGGCCAAGGGTTTTATGCCACATGCATTGAGGTATTCCTCTTCGATTTTGGCCATGAATAGATTTGCATACTGGGGAGCGAATCGCGAACCCATTGCCACGCCCATCTGCTGTAAATAGAGGTCCTGTCCAAAAGTGAAATAATTATGAGTGAAAATGAATTTGATCAGTCCAGTAATAGGCTTTACAGGTATGCCCTGACCCTGAAGATATTTATGGCAGGCCGCAATACCATCATCATGGGGAATGTTCGTGTACAGGGACTCCACGTCCATCGTGGCCAGTATGGTTCCCTCAGGTACCGGGCCGATGGCTGTCAATTTGTTCAGGAGGTGCGTGGTATCCTGTAAGTAGCTATGTCTTTTACAGACAAGAGGTTTCAAGATGTTTTCCAGCCACCCTGAGATGTTCTCTGTAAGAGTTCCGCTCCCTGAGATTATGGGCCTGCCTGGGTTTCCCTCTTTGTGGATCTTGGGAAGCATGTAAAAGCAGGCTGTTCTAGGCTCTTCAGGGACAAGGGTCCTTACATGTTGTCTGACGTTTGCAGGCAATCTGTTAACCATCCTATTAAGTGCCATCCTGTAGCCTTTTGTGGGGTCCCCCTGTAATTTGGCATAGTGAGCGGTGTTGGATAATTGTCTTTGTGCCTCCTGGATGTAGTCACTGGTGTTCATTATGACTATGGCACCACCTTTATCCGCTGGTTTAATAATAATGTCCTTATTCTCCTTAAGGGATCTGATGGCCTGTTGCTCCTGTGGTGTTACGTTCTGGGCCAGTGTCTTTCTTTTACTCAGGATCCTGTCAGAGATTCTGCGTCTGAATTTGTTGATGTATTTATCCAGGGCCGGGTTTTTTCCTTCTTTGGGGGTCCATCTTTTTTTCTTTTTAGATCTGGTGCATTTTGGTCCATTATCCATTGTATCACAGGCTTCCTTATCATGGTAGTGTTCCTTGAGTCGCAGCTTTCTGAAAAATTCCTTCATATCTCCACAGAGTGCAATCCTGTCTATGGGTCTCGCAGGGCAGAATGACAGTCCTTTGGAGAGTACTGACATTTCAGCTTCAGTAGCCTGATAAGAGGAAAGATTCATTACACCTGTGGGTTGCTCTTTTTCTGCTGCTTGTGCATCCAGGCGTCCACTTTTAATTCTAAGTCTCTGAAGTTTTTTTTTTTTTGTTAATTAGAAATCTCTGTAGTTTCCCATAGAAGGTCTGTAGTTTATCCCATGTATATCCAGTGGGGTCATCATTCAGAGACAGTTTCAGGCTCTGTATCTCATCCTTTGTAATCCTCTTACGGTTATAGCAGACTCTTAAAAGGTTATTCCGTATTCTCTCCGAGCTCCTCCTGCAGATTTCTTCTGCAAACCTGCTATTGTATGTATGCAGGGTGGGATTCTGTATCCTTAGTCCTTGAGGTATAAGTTTTTCCTTTTTGCATGTAGTCAAGAAAAAGATGTCGCTGTCCAGTTGTGCAAGTTTCTTCAGGTCTTTCTTTAGTTCCAGGAAAGTGCGGTACATTGCGGTATCTACTCATATGTGTCAGTAATTAAAGGGATGAGTTGACAACACTGGTCTGAGTGCCAAGTCACTGGAGAAGCTGTGGGCGAGGCTTGTTTAGTTTATAGTGAGTTAGAGCATTAAAACAAACAAAAAAATAATAATTTGGCCTGAGGAATGCCGTATAAACTAGATGGCGCCCACGGGTTGGTCAAGATGGCGCCCACGAGGCTGCCCCGGTCACATGGCTCCTGGCAAAATTTAGATTTTTAGCTAGTTTTTTAGATTTTTAGTTAGCTTTTAGTTCGTTTTAGTTAGTTAAGTAAGTTAGTTAGCTTTTTAGTTGGGACTGCCTCTGTTAAGGCTCAGTGCTCACCTGCAGTGTGGGATTTCCAGCCGCCTCGCTGCTCCGGCTCGCTCAGGCATATCCAGCCTATTCGGCACATCCAGCCAGCCTGCTCCGGCCGCCAGTGGGGGAATCTCCGGGATCCGGCGCGAGACACAGCGGTGAGCCGTGGCGACTGCTCTGCGCTATCTGTTTCGGGGCCGCTCTGTCCTTTCCCTGCCATCACGGGTCCCTGCAAAGAGAATCCACTCCAGGGTTCCTCCACTCCCTCTACAACGGCCAGCACCGCCAACGGGAACCTCCTCTGCCGCCCACGGATCCTGGGCACCACCTCGGCTACATGCGGGGAAGCCTCCTACTCCGGCCTCGGACCCACGTGCGCCTCACGTGCTAGGACTGCGCCACCCCCACCACAGCTTCTGAGGCCCGGCAGGCCTGACTGCCTGTCTTGCTCCTCCTGGCCCGCTCCCGGCCGCCGCTGTTCTGCTCCTCCTGGCCCGCTCCCGGCTGCCGCTGTTCTGCTCCTCCTGGCCCGCTCCAAGCTGCCGCTGATGTCCATCTGCTCCTCGGGGCCACCCACGCAGCAGCCAACCTCCAGCCAGCCACCCACCCACGTGCCAGCCGACCTCCATCTTGGGCCCGGAGGCCCACTCAGCCATAGGCTCGCACCGCTGCCCATCCATTCGGTCTAGCGGTGCCAGGGTCTTGCCTCCAGCCCAGCTGAGCCCTGCAGTCATCCTCCTCCTCCATCCGAGTCGGATCCCCGGCAAGCTCCACCAAACCTGGCTCCATATCTGGCAGGGGCCTCTGCTCTGCTTGCTTTCAGGATACAAGCCCACTCGGACTTCTCATTGCAGGCCCATCTCATGGTCCCCACTCCTGATACTGCCGCTGCTGTTCACCCACATCGACCTGCGGTCCTGGCTCCCACAAGGAAGGCTCTGCTCCTCTCCCCCTGGGGACCACCAACCTCCTGCTCAGGTCTGGCAAGGGTATAGGGCCTGGATACCTGCACAAGGTGAGACCTCTGTCAGCTACCATGGCGAACGCAGCCTGCTATGATTGCTTTGATATGTACTGCTATTTGATCCATGTCGCCATGCCCGCATGATCGCTACGTACTTTGCCCACACAAAGCTTATAGCTACGATCTACCTACTGCCCCACAAACTGTTACTTTGATGCATAAGCAGATGAACTAATTATCGCCAGTATAGCTACTCTGATCCCTGATCTATGCCGCACTACTGCCATAAACTCTGCACTACTGCCTGTATAACCGCTAAGGGTGCCCTGCTCTATCGCCGCTTTGTGTGTTATCTACTGCCTCACAAACTGTTACTGATGCATATACAGATGATCTAATTTCCATAGCCAGTATATCTACTTTGATCCCTGATCTATGTCACATTACTGCTTTGATCTCCGCACTACTGCCTGTATAACCGCTGAGTGTGTCCTGTTCTAACGCCGCTCCTTGTGTGTCACATCCTTCACGGCTGCCCTCAGCCCTGCCAATTTGACACAAACCGCGCTCTGCTGCCCAACAATTTGACACAGACCTCGCTCCGCTGCCCAACCTGGCGGCCACTGGGTGCTCAGCTGCGCCATTCCCACTGCCAGGGCTTCGCGCACCATTCCTGCATCCCTACTGAGTTGCGTACCACGACCCCACGCCACTGCACTCTAGCCATGGGAGTGGAGTCAGCTTCACAGCATCCCACCACCTTGACCAGAGAGGAACTCCTGAGATGGGAACCCCTCGTCAGCAACAACCTGCCAAAGAGTGGGACCCTGTGGGACGTGGTTACTGAACACATTAATCACCTTACAAACAGAACCCATGGTGCCCCAAACAAACGGTACAGAGGGAGAAGAGCTGGTGCACTTGTGAGACTCAAGAGGAAAGGCCTTCGCTCCTCCATCCCTGCCATCCTGCTAGCGAATGTCTGCTCTCTTCCTAACAAAGTGGATGAGCTGCTCCTACTACTCGAGAGCAAATCCTCGATCGGCAGCAACACCCCGGTTCTTTGCTTCACGGAGACCTGGCTGAGCGAATGCGTCCCCGATCACTCCCTGCAGGTACCAGGTTATGACCTCCTCCGTGCGGACCGAGACAATTCGCTCTCTGGGAAAAAGAAAGGAGGGGGTATCTGCTTTTACATAAACACTACCTGGTGCTCCAACACCACCATCCTCGGCAAGTCCTGCAACCCAGAAGTCGAGTTCCTAGCCATCAACTGCAGACCTCAGTACTCTCCGAGGGAGTTCTCATCCCTAGTTCTTGTCGGAGTCTACATCCCACCTGATGCCAGCACCAAGGATGCCCTGCGTACACTCAGCGACAGCATCTCACGGTGAGAGACCGCACATCCAGAGTCACTCTTCATCATCCTGGGCGACTTCAACAACGCAAATCTGCATCAGGAGATGCCCCGCTACAAGCAGCACATCACCTGCCCCACCAGGCACAGGAACACCTTGGACCACTGCTACACGGTCCACAAAAATGCGTACAAGGCTAGCCAGGGTGCCCCCTTGGGGAATTCTGACCACAACCTAATCCATCTGATCCCCACCTACAAGAGGCTTCTTGAGACTGCTAAACCCACTGTCAAGTCTGTCAAGAAGTGGACAGAAGAAGCCAAGCTGGAGCTACAAGCATGCTTCAACTGTACCGACTGGTCTACTCTGGAGGCACCCACCCTTGACGAATGGTCGGAAAATGTCACCTCCTACATAAGCTTTTGCGAAGAAATGTGCATCCCTTCCAAGACCTTCAAGGCCTTCCCTAATAACAAGCCTTGGTTCAACAACAAACTGCGACAACTTCGCAAGCGCAAGGAGCAAGCGCACAAGTCCGGTACCCCAGAAGAGTACAAGGAGGCCAGGTACGACCTGAAACGGGAACTGCGAGCTGCAAAGAGAGCCTACTCCGATAAGCTAGGACTACGCCTTCAGTCCAACAACTCGAGGGAGGTGTGGCAAGGCCTCAGGGCGGTCACCAACTTCAAACCCTCTCCCCAACGGGTGACACCGAGCATTAAACTGGCCGAGGAACTCAACGAGTTCTACTGCAGGTTCGAGAAACAGCCCCAGCAGCCCGGGGCTCCAGGGTCGATGATGAGAACGGCACCCGCCGCACTGAGAGATCGAGACATCGCTGCACCGGTTGAAGTCCAGGAAGCAGAAGTTCTTAGGCTGCTTCGCAAGCTCAACCCCAGGAAGGCTTCAGGCCCGGATGGTGTGTCATCAAATTGCCTAAGGACCTGTGCAGTTCAATTGGCCCCGGTGCTCACCACTCTGTTCAGTAAGTCGCTTGCGGAAGGCACTGTCCCCTCCTGTCTAAAGAGGTCCACAATCGTACCAGTCCCCAAAAAATCGGGCAGCACAGACCTCAACAACTTCAGACCTGTAGCTCTAACCCCTACCATCATGAAGGTTCTGGAACGGCTTGTCCTGGCTCACCTGAAACGTACCACTGATGCACTGCTTGACCCATTCCAATTCGCTTACAGGGCCAACAGGTCCATAGAGGATGCCATAAATGTCAGCCTGGCGTACATTATGGAGCATCTCGACAGGCCTGGCTCCTATGCCAGGATCCTATTCCTGGACTTCAGCTCGGCCTTCAACACAATCTGCCCTGACACCCTGATCGATAACCTGGCGCAGCTCGGCGTCGACCCCACACTTCGCACATGGCTCAGGAGCTTCCTCACAGGCAGGACACAACAGGTTAAGCTGGAAAACTGCTCCTCGGGCGAGAGAACTACCAACACAGGGGCACCTCAAGGGTGTGTACTGTCCCCGCTTCTGTTCTCCATGTACACCAACAACTGCACCTCCGCCTCGGACTCCGTCAAGGTTATCAAATTTGCAGATGACACAACAATCATCGGTCTCATGGGCGGTAATGGAGAGCAAGACTACCGCAGTGAGATAGAGAGAATCTGCAACTGGTGCAAGAATAACAACCTTGTCCTTAATGCTGCAAAGACTGTGGAGCTGACTGTTGATTTCAGGAGGAACCCCCCCACTCTCCCACCAGTCTACATAGGCGACACCGAAGTCTCCAGAGTACCATCAGTCCGGTTCCTTGGCACAACCCTATCCGCCGACCTAAGATGGGGGCAGAACACCACCAAAATTCAGATGAAGGCACAACAAAGGCTATTTTTCCTGCGACAACTTAAAAAATTTGGAATGCCTCGGGAGCTGCTGACCAGTTTCTACACCGCCACCACGGAGTCTATACTTTGCTCTTCAGTAATCGTCTGGTATGCCAGCGCAACGGCCAGCGACAGACATAGACTGCAAAGAGTCATTAGTGAGGCAGAGAGGATCATTGGATCACCCCTACCACCTCTGGATCTCCTCCACACGGCCAGGATGAGGAAGAGGGCCACCAGGATCTCCTGCGACCCCTCCCACCCTGGCAGCCGCTTCTTTGAGCCTCTCCCATCCGGCCGGCGCTTCCGAACCATCCAATCCAAGACCACCAGGCGCAGGAACTCTTTCTTTCCCCAGGCTGTTCTACTGCTCAACAACACTGACACCTGACTATTCCCTCCTAGCCCGCAATCAGCAGGCTTGCCCCAGGTGCTGCTCTCCTGCCTTAATGTCTGCATCCAACTCTCACTACCACAATGATCGAAGACGTCGTACCTGTTAAGGCTGCTTGGACTCCGTCTAGGTTATCTTACTAAGGCAGCAGCATGTAAAATGGTAGCGATTGCAGACGTAGAATGTAAAATGTACTGTTAATCCTTTTAGTTTAGTCTGTGTATTTGTACTTGTAGCCATATATGTAAGATAGATAACTGTTGACGTGTATTTTGCCTTTGCCATGTATACCACAAGCAATTCCGAGTACGGTACCCCCACACTTGGCGAATAAATCCATCTTGTATCTTGTATCTTGTATCTTGTAAACTATATGAAAGGAACACAATTATGCAGTGAGTAAAAGTTTATCTCGGATACACTTTAAGCACACTTGAAGTGAGAGGTATAATGAGGCTGCTAATTGCCTAGTTGTCCTACTGATCTTCTACCTCTACACCTTTGGCCATAGACACTGAACAATCTAGCAGACCAGGTACTCTGACTGAAATCTAATGCTGGGAATACACCATACAATTTTCTGTTAGATTTTTCTGTTATGCTGGGAATACACGGTACGTTTTTTTGCTAAGAATCGTTCCGATAGATGCCTTCGATGATCAAATGCCGACATGTCCGATGTTCCGCTCGATTCTTTTCCGCTCGATTTCTCATAGAAGTGAATTGAAAAAAGATGGAGGCTCCCTATGCTAAATGATTTCTTCTATTTGGCGCTGCTATTGGCCTGATGGAGCGAGCTGAGCCCCGTGAAAAACGCATTGCCTGTGCTAATAATAAAAATCTTTTGTATCGATTACTGAGATTTTCGTCATTGAGGTAAGCCACCTCATATTTTCTATCGTTTTTAAGCTGATTTTAGATGCTTTTATTATACCAGGGCGCCTCTTTTCCTTGTTGTTGCTAAGTATACTCCCGTACATATCTTGTCCGAGGGTTGGTGATAGACCACTAGTGGATTTCCCACAGTGGGCTTAATCTGCCATTTTTCCAAAAGAGAGCAACCATCCTGCCGGTTCTGGATAGGACCACCCCGAGTGGAGTCAGGTTTATTGTCTCCACCTGCTTCCTGTGGTTAGTTGCCCCCTGCAACCTCCCTTTGTGAGTAGTGTTTTTATTTATTCACATACATCCACTGCGTTTTTTGACATATTGCACTACTGGGCTCCCGTCTTTTGTCTCCTGTACCTTTTTCTACAAGGTGCCGAACCACCCCTACTACAACTGGAAGATAAGGGAATCAAGCAGAAAATCAAATGGCTAATAGATTGCACGCCGAATCAAATGCGCAAAACGTAACGTGTGTTCCCAACATTAGATTTTTCTGTTAGATGTTCTGTTAAGGGGCCCATACACCTAACGATTTTCCCGCCGATATACAGCAGATCACTGTGATCGAATCTGCTGTGAAATCGTTGCGCAAACGCTGACTGAACGATAGATTTCTGTCCGAAATCAGTTGGTCCCGTCGATCAGTCTGTGCGGAAGATTTCGCTCGATTGCCAGTGGATCGATAGTGGCGTTCGAATGTCTGACGACCGATGCTAGAGGCAATACATTACCTGATCTGGCCAGCGCGTATCCCCGCTGTCACCGCTGCTCCTTCTCCGCTGGGCTCCGGCAGGCTTCACTTCTTCCTGTCCGGACAGGAAGTTTAAACAGTAGAGCGCCCTAGGGCTGCTGTCATTATGAGCCAAGTTCTCCTTTATCTTCCCTTTCAGTAACCATGGCAATGAAAGAAGCAGCCACAGGGAGATGAAATAGGAAATGAAAAGGGCAGGCTTTGTTAAATGTAACAACAAGGAACAAAATGTAGAGAGACACTTAATATAATTTAGGCCCTGGATACATGAAAGATATGTTGCAGCTGCGTAGCAATCCCCGCATTCTCAGATCAACAGGTTCTAATAATCTAGTCATACCCAGAGTCCACTTGGAAACTTTTGGTCCCAGAGCCTTCTGTCATGCTGCCCCTACGTTTTGGAACTCCTTACCTCAACAGATCAGGACAGCTCCATCCCTGGACGTGTTTAAATCCAGACTGAAAACCCACCTGTTCAGTTTGGCATTTGCAGAAATATAACTTTTGTTGTGTGAATACTTCATCCTACTAATTACTGAATCTGAGAGAGCCTAAGCGCTTTGAGTCCTATGGGAGAAAAGCGCTATAGAAATGTTATTGTATTATTGTATTGTATTATAATAGGAACCTTAGGAAAGGTAAAGTTCTAACTATTCTTGACAGTTCAACAAACTCTAAATATTTTTTTGTTTTATCTAATAATAAAATGAACAGCTTTGTTCAAATAGTACGGCAATAAAAAGTCCACCAGCCTCCCGTTTTATAACCAAAGATGCAGAGAATTACCACTAAGCTAAGTAAGAGAAATATGGGGGCTGACATTTTTCCCACTTTAAAAATACCAATTGATGAGCTATCATACTGATCTTTTGACTTCACCAGCGTCTGAGTTTGGAACCAGAAGTTAAGGCGGACGATCTGATCAGTTATTTCATTCTGGGTAATTGACACAGACAGCAAGAATTAGAGATATTTCTCCCACCCAGCATGGGTATGTGTAAAAATACACCCCAAAACACATTATACTACTTCTCCTGAGTACGGCTATACCACATGTGTGACACTTTTTTGCAGCCTAGGTGCGCTAAGGGGCCCAACATCCTATGAGTACCTTTAGGATTTCACAGGTCATTTTGAGGCATTTTATTTTTAGACTACTCCTCATGGTTTAGGGCCCCTAAAATTCCAGGGCAGTATAGGAACCCCACAAGTGACCCCATTTTAGAAAAAAGACACTCCAAGATATTCCATTAGGTGTTTGGGGAATTCATAGAAGATTTTATTTTTGTCACAAGTTAGTGGAAAATGACACTTTGTGAAAAAAAACAATAAAAATCAATTTCCGCTAACTTGTGACAAAAAATAAAATCTTCTATGAACTCATCATATGCCTAACAAAATACCTTGGGGTGTCTTCTTTCTAAAGTGGGGTCACTTGTGGGGTTCCTATACTGCTCTGGCATTTTAGGGGCCCTAAACCGTGAGGAGGAGTCTAGAAACCAAATGCCTCAAAATGACCTGTGAAATCCTAAAGGTACTCATAGGACGTTGGGCTCCTTAGCGCACCTAGGCTGCAAAAAAGTGTCACACATGTGGTATCGCCGAGAAGTAGTATAATGTGTTTTGGGGTGTATTTTTACACATACCCATGCTGGGTGGGAGAAATATCTCTGTAAATGGACAATTGGGCGTAAGAAAATCAAAAAAATCTCATTTACAGAGATATTTCTCCCCCCCCCAGCATGGGTATGTGTAAAAATACACCCCAAAAAACATTATACTATTTCTCCTGAGTACGGCGATACCACATGTGTGACCCCTTTTTGAAGTCTAGGTGCGCTAAGGGGCCCAAAAGCCTATGAGCACCTTTAGGCTTTATAGGGGTGCTTACAATTTAGCACACCCCACAAATGACCCCATTTTGGGGTATTCAAAGAGGGGCGTGGTGAGTCCATGGCAGATTTATTTTTTGTTTGTCAAAAGATAGCAGAAATGGAAACTTTTTTTTATTTATTTTTTTTGTCACAAAGTGTCATTTTCCGCTAACTTGTGACAAAAAATAAAATCTTCTATGAACTCACCATGCCTCTTAGTGAATACTTTGGGGTGTCTTCTTTCCACAATGGGGTCATTTGGGTGGTATTTATACTATCCTGGAATTCTAGCACCTTATGAAACATGGCAGGTGCTCAGAAAAGTCAGAGATGCTTCAAAATGGGAAAATTCACTTTTTGCACCATAGTTTGTAAACGCTATAACTTTTACCCAAACCAATAAATATACACTTATTGGATTTTTTTTTTTTATCAAAGACATGTACAACAATATATTTGGACGATAATGTATATAGAAATTTTACTTTAATTGAAAAATATCAGCACAGAAATTTTAAAAAATTATTTTTTTGACAAAATCCATGTCTTTTTTGATGAATATAATAAAAACTAAAAAACACAGCAGCAATCAAATAGCACCAAAAGAAAGCTGTATTAGTGGCAAGAAAGGGAGGTAAAATTCATTTAGATAGTAGGTTGCATGACCGAGCAATAAACCGTTAAAGCTGTAGTGGTCTGAATGGAAAAAAAGTGTCTGGTCTTTAAGGGGTTTTATGACTGCAGTCCTTAAGTGGTTAAGTTATCACCTCTGTAGTTATCTTACATGTAGTAGATAGGGAGGTGAAGAACACACGCAGGCAGGATGTAGCTCTACCCTTCCTGCAGCCTCCTCTGCCAGCAAGATTACCGTCAGCCTGCAGCTTGTTTATGGCAGCCAGGGAAGCAGAGAGAGAGAGAGGCTGTGTCTCTGTGTGTGGTTGTGTCTCTTTGTGGATGTGTTTGTGTGTGACTGTGTTTATGTATGGCTGTGTCAGTGTGTGGCTGTGTGCATGTGTGTGTGTCTCTGTGGCTGTTTATACTTAGATACATACATGTTACTAATTTCCTCCCTCTCTATCTCTCTCTCTGTGTGCATTCTGTGTATTTCCCTCTTTTATATAGAGTTCCTTTTTGCATAAAATACTGAAATAAAAATAAAAAAAATAAAGCAGACAGCTCAGAATCTTCAATTTTACATTGCAGTAAGTAGTAACACTACACTTAAAGAGACTCTGAAATCTCCCTAAAATGAGGTTTTTAGTTTAAAAACCTCATTACCATTATTGTACCACCTAAAACGCTGCAGAACCGTGGCTGAAAACCCCCTCAATCACCCCATACTCACGGGGGTACACGCAGGCAACTTCCGCATAGAAGCAGCGCAGCTCTGCCTCTATGCGCGTCAATCAGTGCGGATCGCTGCCTCTCCCCCGCCCCTCCCCTGCCCCTCTCAGTTTTCCTTCACTGAGAGGGGGGTGGGGGAAAGGCAGAGATACGCACTGATTGACGCGCATAGAGGCGGCAGCAAAATCCACGACTGCCTGCCCTGTACCCCCATGAGTTTGGGATGATCAAGGGGGTTTCCAGCCACGGTTCTGCTGCGTTTTAAGATAGACTATAATGTTAATGAGGTTTTTAAAATAAAAACCTCATTTTAGGGAGACTTCAGAGTCTCTTTAATGACAGCTGAGGCCAGGTGATAATTCCTTACACACTATACAGTTGCGATTTCTTAAATTCCTCTCTGTGAATTTAAATCCTGTCTTTAAGTGTAGGATTCAGTTGGTAATTTAAAGATCCAATTGTTTACTTTAGGAATCACTCCTTAACTTAAGGACAGAATCCTTATTTCAAGGATTGCGTGAGATTATTGCTTAGTAAATACTAAATGATTTATCACCATGGTGATAACAGTAAAAACAGTTCAGAATCATTATTAAAGACAGAAGATAAGCTTACTGAATTGTGGCCCTTGTCTTTGAAGAAGAGGGCAAATTACTCAACACTATTTCTAGACAGTGTAAGTACTGTCTATGGCTTGTATCACATTCTACACACTTTTCTATATTCCATTTCATCTATGTAGTATAACTGCCTACCCAATGAAGTAACCACATTATATCTAATCTGTTCTGTTGGTTCTCATTTTGCACATCATATAATATATATGTGAGATTGTACAATCAGATTGTATGGTGTTTGCAAAGCCTACTAATCCTTAAAGAGAACCAGAGACGAAGCACCCTCATGTATTTTATTACAGTGGGAACATGACAGTAAACACCTACCATGCTTTTAGTTTTATTCTTCTCTGCCTAATCTGTCTGTTATCAGCTGTGATAAGAATCCCCGATTGAGCATTCAGTCTAGGTTTGACCTGGAATCATTACAGCTGAGTCAGTCTTCTGTGGAGTCTTTTCAAGCCCAAGCCTGCCCCCTCCTGGCTTAGCTTTGCTGCTTTGCATACTTAGAGCTCTGATGACATGGGAGGGGCTGCTCCTGCCGAGAAAGATACTCTGAAACAGACAAGTGTATCTGTGTGCACTTTGTAGCCAGTCATTATCTACTGTATGCAGTTTAATTTCTATGAGAGACACTTCCTACAGGCAGCCACACAGCATGCCAGAATAATAAAGTTGAAAGCACACAGATGAAAGGTTGCAGCAGCAACCCTGCTTGTCTATAGTCTCATAGAGGCTAGACAGCACATCAGAACAACTTATAACCTGGAAGCTGAAGGGATATGAGCCGGCGGCCATATTGGATTTTTCCTGGAGCAATAATGGATAAAAAACACTCAAAAAGGCACACCAGAGTGGCGAAATTATCAGGTAGAGCATTTATTCTTTACAAGCTAACAACTGATATGTTTATTTTGGGTGAATCGTTCATCTCTGGTTCCCTTTAAATCAGGTAATGTTAAGACCTAAACAGGTTAAGTTTTGTTGTTTGCATCTACATTTGAAGAGTTAGCCAATGAGATACTAGTAATTCCGGCTGGCATGCAAATGTGTTACCAGTTGTATGCACCTTGGAATTGGGACAATCGAATGTACTTCTTGACGATTTTAATTGGCCCGATTTGGAATTACTACCATTGCATTAAACGTCTCTGCTCTGTAGCTTATCTTCACTTCCTGTTCTCAGTAACATAACAAGAAATGAGAAAATCTCTTCAGCGGGGCGCATGGGACACAATTACTTTTCAGTAGTGTAGGGAAGAAGTCATGAGCTTCATGAAGTTTTTATTGCTAACTGTGCTACTGTTGGAGAGATCCACTCACTTCATGTTGCTAGAGACTTCACAGGAAGTGAAAAATAAAATTTTAATGTCCCTAAAGCTACATACACACTAAAAGATAAATGGTGTGAAGCAATCGATGAACGATTGTTAGACAATTCATCTTTCAAGATATGCACATGAAATTATGTGAACGATGTGATGTGTTTTTACAAAAATTGAGGAATGGTAGAGTAAACAATCTGATCATTAAATGATAGTGAGGTGGACTTGGCGGACACATCATTTAATAATTGTTCATAGCTCTGTAAACACTGACGACTATGAAAGTTTATCTGCCAATGTGATCCACCATGATGGTCATTAAAAACACACAAGAAACAACATGGATCCTTGGTTTAACATGTCGTTTGATCTTTTTTTATTGACTGCACGATATCTGAAGGATGCGTACTTCATTGTTATTACTGGTGATTTTTTACCCCTGTGTGATACAATGCTTATAGGGTACCTGAGATGACGTGTGTGGGTGTATTTATACTTTCCTCCAAGCCCCATGGGGTGCTTGGATTCCTTGCTGTCTTCTCTGGCCGCTGCATTCTTTCTGAAATCCTCCCAGTAATCTGACCACTCGTGACCAATTCTGCACATGCGCGGCCTGGCCACATGCGCTCCCTTGCCGCACTCCTGTGCCGGGAGCTTTCTCCACCTGTGCAGTAGTATTGCGCAGGCACAAAACGCTCCTGGCTGCAGGAGGGTGATGGGGTACACGAGGCCAAACCGTGCATGCACAGGAGAGTGCAACCACCCTGATTCCTGGAGTGATTTCAAATAGAATGGAGCGGCCAGAGAAGGCGGCGAGGGACTCCAATCATCTCATGGGCCTAGAGGAGGCCCCTGGTAAGTATAAATAGGCCCACACACTGGCTTGTAAATAGTGATGGACGCAAATTGAAAAAATGCACCTTTATTTCCAAATAAAATATCGTCGCCATACATTGTGATATGGACATAATTTATATGGTGTAATAAGCGGGACAAATGGGCAAATAAAATACATGGGTTTTAATTACAGTAGCATGTATTAATTTCAAACTATAATGGCCAAAAACTGAGAAATAATGATTTTTTTCCATTTCTTTCTTAATATTCCTGTAAAATTGGATTTAGAATAAAATAATTCTTCGCAAAATGTATCACCCAAAGAAATCCTAATTGGTGGCAGAAAAAAACAAAATAGAGACTAATTAATTGTGATGAGTAGTGATAAAGTTATTGGCAAATGAATGGGAAGTGAAAGTTGCTCAGATGCAAAAAATAAACAACCCTTCGGGCTTAAGTGATTCAAGTGTACCTGAGCCGATCATAAAACATAAAACCCCTTAACTATTCTATTTACATCTTTCAGTTTAAATCTTGAATGGATGAGTTCTGAATAGATTTGACTCAGAACATCCCAAGTAAAAGAACATGACTCCAGAAAGGCACTTACCATAGGTCGCCGTACAATACATAATAAAAATGCTGCACTTGTACACTAGGGCAAAAGACGTTTATTGATTCGGTCACAAAAAGCCTTTGCACTCTTTCCCTTATTTTTCTTTATAAGTTATGATGATTGAAGCTAAGCTAAGTTCCCAGGGATGTGTTGCAGTGCGCCATAACCTTCACTTTGTAGCATGGATTACCGCACTGCAATGCACCACCTATGCGACGCTAACAGTGCGTGAGGTGCGTTGCAGTATAACAGTGTGTGGCATCGTAACATACTGCATGCATACAGTTTAAGCGTAGCATACATTTTATTGACCGTATTCTTCTCTGTAGGAGACGGAATGCACAAATAAAGTGCGGCACCACTTTTCCAATCTGTTGTTTTCCCGCTGTAATACAGGGAATGCACGGTGAACTTAGCCTAACTTGAAATATAAAAGAAGGCATATTCAGCGTGAATCCAATTGCACTTTAGAGATCCAAATCTGTGAACTACAGTTCTTCCAAAATAAACCCTAATGTTCACCATATCACTGTGGAAAAACCAACCATGACAATGTACAGCTGTTCTGGTTTCCAGAATGTTTTACAATGTTTCTTGAAAGTGCTTTAAAAAAAATCTCTCTATCTTCCACACTTGTAGATTGTCCTTCTGCATTTTTATCATCCGTGTGCAGATGCTTTTCAGCAATCACGAGTATGGGAGTAGAGGCTAGATAGTAGCCAGTGTTATGTGGAACCTTGCCAGAGTGGTATGCAGGGGCTCTCCCAGGACATGCTGTCTAAGCAACTTCTCCACCAGAGCATCCACCAAAGGATGATGGGCCATAACCCTTAGCAGGCAATGGACTCTTTGCTGCCTAGTAGTCACTAGGATTGCCCCACCAGAGACTCAGAGAACAGTAACCCTGCGATGTGGAGTTTGAATTCAGGAGTAAGCTGAGGTCTGTAGGCAGAAGTTCAAAACGCAATATAGGACTAGAGATGGCCCGAGCGGTTCGCCGGGGAACCGATTCACGCAAACATTGGTGGTTCACGGTTCACGGTGCACCGCGAACTATATTCGAGTTCAACCCGCCCCCTATACTACATCATTAGGCTAAACTTTGACCCTCTACATCACAGTCAGCAGACACATGGTAGCCATGTGTCACATGGTATCAGGCTGCACTCCCTACTGGAGAGGCCCCCCCCCCTGTATAAAAGCAGCAGCGCCGGCCATTTCCTCACTCTGTGTGCTGCATAGGTAGTGAGAGAAGGGAGAGAGGTTGCTGCACATATTAGGGAAAGCTTAGTTAGGCTCTTGTTAGGCTTGGTATCCTTGCTGATACTTATTGCTAAAAAGCACCCCACAACAGCTCTTTTGAGAGCTAATGTTGTTCTTGTGATCTGTTTTTTTTTTTTTTTTTGTGCGGCCCACAGACACTTGCATATACAGCCCTGTCAGTCACAGCTGGCCCTTGCCAATTCCTACTGTGCCACTGCCAGGCCCAGAACATTCAGTGCCTACCTTTTCACTGCACGTGTATGACAGCTGCACATTTGTAATACCAGTCACTGCATACCTGTTCACGGTACCTGTGTGTGTGACAACTGCACATTGTATCGATACCAGTCACTGCATACCTGTTCAGTGCACCTGCGTGACAGCACGCTGTGTTATATTATATACCAGTCACTGCGTACCTGTTCACAGTACCTGTGTGTGTGACAGCTGCACATTGTATTGATACCAGTCACTGCATACCTGTTCAGTGCATCTACGTGACAGCATGCAGTGTTATATTATATACCAGTCACTGCATACCTGTTCACGGACACTGTGTGTGTGACAGCTGCACATTTGTAATACCAGTCACTACATACCTGTTCACGGTACCTGTGTGTGTGACAGCTGCACATTGTATTGATACCAGTCACTGCATACCTGTTCAGTGCACCTATGTGACAGCACGCAGTGTTATATTATATACCAGTCACTGCATACCTGTTCACGGTACCTGTGTGTGTGACAACTGCACATTGTATTGATACCAGTCACTGCATACCTGTTCACTGCACCAGCGTGACAGCATGCAGTTTTATATACCAGTCACTGCATACCTGTTCACTGCACCTGTGTGACTGCACATTGTTATACCAGCAGTCACTGAATACCTTTCACTGCATCTGTCACTGCACATTGTATTACACCTGGGAGTCAGTGCATACCTTTCACTTGAATGGATGGCAGACTTGCCCTCCATAACAGATTCTCTTTAAAGGCAAGTGGTGTCATCTCTGGCACTCAGCGTTGGGTGAAGGGTCCATCTGACCACAGATGCCTGGTCTGCAAAGCACGGTCAGGGAAGGTACATTACTTATACAGCACATTGGGTCCTTCCTTGGATGTGTGGTGGTAGCCGTTTCTCAGGCTCCCACTCCGGACCGGAATCGAACCCTGATTCCGTGGCCATTACCCGTGGTCACCATGGTGCAGAAGGTACCAAAGAGAGTTGACCACACAGTTGAATTAATAGCAGACTTGCCCTCCATAACAGATTCCAGTTAAAGGATTTCAAGTGTACTCATCATTATACAGGGCCTCAAAAGAGTCCTGTATTGTTATTTTTCATCACTACCTAACCGAGTTGGGACTTGCGTGATGTGCCTGCTGCCTTCCTTGGATGTGTGGCGGTAGCCGGTTTTAAGGCTCCCATTACAGACCGGAATCGAACCCTGTTTTCCCGGCCGTACCCTTTCTTTAACAATGGTAGAGAAAGAACCATCGACAGTCTGAGCAGCGATGAACCCCTAGACTACTGGGTGCGCAGGCTTGGCCTGTGGTCAGAGCTGTCACAATTTGCCATCCAACTTCTGTCTTGCCCTGCCTCAAGCATCCTGTCAGAAAGGACCTTCAGCGCAGCTGGAGGCATTGTCAGTGAGAAGAGAAGTTGCCTAGGTCAAAAAAAGTATTCAGTACCTCACCTTTATTAAAATTAATGAGGCATGGATCCCGGAGGGCTACTGCCTGACCGAAGACAGTCCCCACACACACAGCATCTCTGCCTGCACGCTGTGTGACTGCCTACCCCAAGTCTAAGGGCCTATTTCCACTACACTCAGTTTGGATGCAGAATGGATGCAAAAAAACTGACTCCAATGAAAGCCTATGGGACTGTTTCTACTAAACGCCATTTTTCTGATGCAGATTTTCCCATAGGCATTCATTGGAGTCAGTTTTTCTGCATCCATTCTGCATCAATTCTGCATCTAATCTGCATGTAGTGGAAATAGTCCCTAAGTCAGTCCCCACAAAGCATCTCTGCCTGCGGGCCGCTTGACTGCCTTTTCCGCCACCACCAACAGGGTCCAGGACTCCAGGCGGATTCCTGAATTTTTAAGGCCGCTGCTAGCAGCAGCCGCTAACAAAACCAATAACACTTTTTTCTGGTGCTTGTACATGCCTGGCTAATTTTTCTGGCTGCACTGCAGCTGCAACAACAAAACAAAAGGCATGTACATGTGTCAATTCCACTTCGTAATCGTTACCTTGCCGTGATGAAGGGGCTTGCGTATCACAATGAAGCAATGACCACCGGCTATATGAGTGTGTCGGGGGGGGGGGGGGCACACCCTAGATAATAAGGTCGTTGCTTCATTGTGGACATACCAAATTCGATCAGCTGGACAGTCACTGTTGTTCTGTCATTGAGCTACCTCAGCCCATGAAAACCGCCACGGCCTGCACTCTGGCCATGGTGCGCACCAGTCCAGCACGGCCGTCACTACACAAACAGCTGTTTGCGGTGCGTTACACAGTGAGTTTGGTGTGTCAGTGTGAAGCAGTACACTAATTACACTCCCTGATTGATGTATACACATGCAAGATGTTTTAAAGCACTTCAAGCCTCCAATTTAGCATGCAATGTGATTTCTGCCCTTAAAACGCTGCTTTGCGTCAAATCCAGATTTTTCCCTGGGACTTTTGGCGTCTATCCCACTCTGCCATGCCCCCCCTCCAGGTGTTAGACCTCTTGAAACATCTTTTCAATCACTTTTGTGGCCAGCATAAATGTTTGTAGTTTTCAAAGTTCGCCTACCCATTGAAGTCTATTGCGGTTAAAGCGAACCCGAACTTTTGCGAAAGTTCGCGTTCGAGGTTCGCGAACCTAAAATCGGAGGTTGGAGCCATCTCTATATAGGACAGGCCAAGGATGTTAACTGTTTCCAGGCTCCAGCAGCTTACAGTAAACAGGATAGGGTCTGTAAAAAAAAACTCTTCATATCTGCCTGAGTCTATATAGGCATTAAGTAAACCAAGGGTCTTGTCATAAATACCTCACAATCCTTACAAGATCCCTTGCAATGAATCTATCTGGATAACGCTTACAGTATATATTTGCTAAAAACAATTCTCTCTACTGCCTTCTGATTGTATGTTCTAACATTATCAGTCAACAGGAATGGAGTCTGAAGAAGGCTTACAAGCTGAAAGCTTACTGTTTTTCTTTTAAATTAGCCAATAAACTAGGAAATTTTGAATCAGGATTATAATCTGTAAAATACAAGCTATAGTCTCTAGCAATGCTTAGCTACTAAGATAAGAAGTTATACACACTGTGTTTCTCTCCCTCCTGCCTTTTCCCCCTTCCCTTGCATGAAGAGTCCTGAGACACAGGCTGGGGACTGCAATGATTTGTCTGTGATCTCACCACACAGGAGCATTTTGCTAGCAAATATGGATTAAAGCATGGCAACAGTAAGAAACACAGCGACTGGCACCACGGCAGCATGCAAAGCAGTTCACTTCTTCCAATCACATGCAACAATTCCATGGGTATTACACATGTTCAAAACTCTGCGTGCTTGGGATCTAGAAGTAACAGCAACAAGTCCATACACCAAGCAGAGATATACAAGATCCAGCACTGCATGAATTTGAGTTTAACCACTTCACCACTGAGGGGTTCTACCCCTTGAACACCAGAGCAATTTTCACCTTTCAGCGCTCTTCATTCATTCGTCTATAACTTTATTATTACTTATCGTAATGAAATGAACTATATCTTGTTTTTTTCGTCACCAATTAGGCTTTCTTTAGGTGGGATATTATGCCAAGAATTATTTTATTCTAAATGTATTTTAATGGGAAAATAGGAAAAAATGTGGGAAAAAATATTATTTTTCAGTTTTCAGCCATTATAGTTTTTAAATAATGCATGCTACTGTAATTAAAACCCATGAAATGTATTTGCCCATTTGTCCCGGTTATAAAACCGTTAAAATCATGTCCCTATCCCAATGTTTGGCGCCAATATTTTATTTGGAAATAAAGGTGCATTTTTTTCAGTTTTGCGTCCATCCCTAATTACAAGCCCGTAGTTTATAAAGTAACAGTGTTATACCCTCTTGACATAAATATTTAAAAAGTTCAGTCCCCAAGGTAACTATTTATGGTTTTTTTATTGTATTTTTTTTTTTTAAATTTCAAAAAAAAATAAATTGGGGAGTGTGGGAGGTAATGAGTTAATTTATTGTGTAAAACAATGTATTTGTATGTGTAAAATGCTTTAGGGTGTAGTTTACTATTTGGACACAAGATGGCCACAGTGAGTCTGTTTACATGCGACCTGTAAGCTTACAGGAAGCAGTAGGAGGCTGGGAGAATCACAATGATCGCGCTGTTTCTCAAAGAAGCAGCAGATCATTGCGGGGGCTTAGATCAACGAACGGGAATGGACTTTCCCGTTCATTGATCTCCGGGCGAGCGGGCGGCGGCGTGCACAAGCGGCGAGAGCACACGCACGAGCGGCGGGAGCGTGGACAGCGGCAATAGCGCGGAAGGTACGGATTTCTCCATCCCTGGTTTTTTAGGGGGGAAAAAAGGGACGGAGAAATTCGTACCGCCGGGGGTAAAGTGGTTAAAAGAGCTTTATTACTAATGGCTCTCCAAGTTACTTAACGGACACCCAAAGTGAAAATAAACTAATGAAATAAACTACTGTATCTATCTTCCGTCTCCTAAAAATGACTTTTAAAGAAATTCCACAGTTTTATTTTATGTTTAAATCTACGTTTTAAGATTTAACAGTTTTATTGTTTTTGCTCAATGACACATTCATTGAAGTATGCCAGAGCTAAAATCTATGAATTATTGCCCCTATTTATCTCTTTCCTGCTCTCAGAAGCCATTTTCTGCGAGGAAAGTGTTTTATAGTTGGAATTGCTTATCAGTGAGGGTCACACTGTTGTCACTTCCTGTCTGAGTCAGGGCTGAGTCAGCCACTTACATACCTGATATTTAACTCTTTCAGGCAGAGAAAGAAAAAACGGAACACAGATTAGTTATTTGTGTGCTTGGCACTGTACATACACATGCCTATCTCATCATGTCACATATCACATTTGTCACCTCGGGTATCCTTTAAACGTATTTCACATGCAAAATAAACATGTATGGTGCACATACCCATTGTGGTTAGCGAAACATTCGTTAAGAGGGCCGTAACCACCATCATGCCCCACAACCTCACCTAACCACAACGGGTATGTGCACCATACATGTTTATTTTGCATGTGAAATACTTTTAAGCAATTTGGAGAGCCATTATCAATAAAGCTCTTTTAAACTCAAATGCATGCAGTGCCAGATCTTATATATCTCTGCTTGGTGTATGGATTAAAGCATGCCAGCAAGCTAGCCAAGTAATGTTTCAAGTGGATCAGCACCAATGGATAATGTTGATGTGCAGCGATCGGGGCACAGGGATATCCAAGCAAATAAGTTATCAGGATCAGCACCAATGGATAATGTTGATGTGCAGCGATCGGGGCCTCAGGGATATCCAAGCAAATAAGTTATCAGGATCTGCACCATCTAAAATCTTCTTTTTATTTTAGCTCTTTAAAAGTATCATACAAGGCATAAAATGTGTGTATCACACCGCCACCACCATGGCGGTGTGATACACACATTTTATGCCTTGTATGATACTTTTAAAGTACTAAAATAAAAAGAAGATTTTAGATGGTGTGGATCCTGATAACTTATTAGCAAGCTAGACAAGAACATCTGTTCTGTTTGTGATGTTTACATTTGGTTCCTATCATTGCTGAACTATTTAGCCTTACTTTTATCACCTGAGTTAGGAAAAAATTATCTAAAGCTCGCCATACGAACATCGATTTTGATCATCCAAAATTGGCCCCACCAGCCAGCCATCGTGCCCCCTTTGTACCCCCAAAAAATTTGAAGCTGGAGCCGCCACTGGCAGTAATTTGGATGCCAGAAATAGCTGTTAAATAGAATATCAGTTAAATTACCAATATTGTACTATTATTTATTATCTATGATAATAAAATATCAGTAATTTTTACTGAGATTTTACTGTTGCCTAACCTGACAACATTCTCACTTGAACCCACTCTTAATCGATGCCTAACCCTAACCAACCCCCCTCCCCCTCAACTGCCTAACCCTAACCAACCCCCTCAACTGATGCCTAAACCTAACGACTACCCCAACCTATTCCTAACGCTAACTGCCCCCCCCAACCTATGCCTACATCTACCGGAACCCCCCAATCTATGCCTAATCTTAACCAAACCCTTGCGATACCTAACCCTAATTAAACAGCTCAGCTTTTGTGGCTGCCAGGTCCCGCCATAGGCTCCTATGTTAACAGCCTTGATTAGCTGGTGGTGCTACGTGTGTGGCTGGGTGCTAGGTGACAGAACATGTGTGGCTGAGTGCTAGGCGGCAGTACGTCTGGGGCTGAGTGGTTGGAGTGGTTGGCCGCAATACATGTGGGGCTGGGTCCTTATTGGTGGTGCATGTGTGGCTAGGTGGTGGTACATGTTGGGGGTTAGGTGGTGGTGCGTGTGCGGCAAGGTGCTAGGTGGTGGTATGTGTGAGGATGGGTGCTAGGTGTTTGGGCATTATTTTTTGTATTAGAGAGCGGCTTCATGCAGCGTTTTGCTGGCCAAATTACAGCACCGCTAAATTTGTGTACATCTGGTTCCATCTACGACCATGCCCACATTCTGTTGCATCGCCATACCTATTTTTGGCACAATGCATACCACTGGGGGCGCAAAATCTGTGTTTGTCCCCAGGCTCTGAAAACTTTAGCTACTCCTGGTTAAGGATGCATGAGCTGAAAAAATCTACTGCTAATTTCCATACCTGGCGCTTCCTCCAGCCCCCAGAAGTCTTTGTGTCCCCCGCCGCAGTTCCGCAGTCTGCCGTTCCTCCCCTCCTATGGTCCCCTCCATAGCGGCGCCGCTGCTACAACAAGGGACACAGAGGCTTCTAGGGGCTGGTGGAAGCCCCAGGTAATGAAATAAACAGTAGATTTTTTTCAGCTCATGTATCTTTCAAGGTTATAAATTGGTGTGTGTGTGTGTGTGTGTGTGTGTGGGGGGGGGGGGTTAGGCATTGCTGGATGGGGTCAGCTAGGGTTAGGCATCGCTAAGGGGGAGGGGTCAGTTAAGAGTAGACATCGGTAGAGGGAGAGTGTGTTTGAGAATAGTGTTAGTTTTAGAGTTAGTAAAATATTTACCGATATTTTACTATCATACTTACCACTGTCCATTAGTAGGATATCAGTAATTCTACAGATATTCTACAAACAGCTATTTCTATTGCCCAAATTTCTTCGGGCGCACTTTTTGTTTGTACGCCTGGCATGGATATGGCCTTCGAGGAATGGTTTTCTGTTTCAAAGTTTTTATTGAAAGTTTTAAACATGAACAGTGGATAACATAAGAAGAGAAACATAAACCGACAGAGCTCATGAAGTACATTACATCGGACACAAAATGGTTATAAGCTGTAAAGTAGTCTCAAAACCTGAATAACATAACTGGTATGTAATAAATGAGAGGGCTGAACACACTTCCAAGCAGGCGTGCGATACGTCACCCTGGTTGGGGCAAGCATGAGAAGCCAGATTTACTTGATAAGTCGTCCAATGTACCTCAGAGGGAGGGGGGGTGGCCTACAATACAAAGGGTAACTGGGAAGGGGCCAGCCTGGGCCGGTAGGCCCAATAGGGGGAGGGGAACAGTATCTATGGAGGAATAAATGTACCTCAGAGGATCGAACCAACTATCTGGTGTATGCTATGATAAAGGGTGGGTGTAGGAGCCGGCCTAAAGGAGGGACGGATGGAAGGGGGAAGGCCAGTGGGAAGTAAAGCTTACGATGTTGGCTCAAGCAGCGAGCGAAGCCCCTGCAATTCAGGACTTAGAAGGGGCCAGGGGTAGAAGTAAAGCTGAAAAGAAGAAAGAGAGATAAGGAAAGAGAAGAAAGAGAGGGGCCCATCTCACAGCCTAGAGATTAAAGCATCCTCCATGCTCGGGTGCTCAAGCTGGATCCAGGGTTCCCATATTTTCTCAAAGGACTTATGGGTATCCTGAAGTATGCTTGTGAGTTTTTCATTGACCATAAAAGAGTTCCTTCGAGGAATGTTTTAAAGAATCTGCTGCTAATGTCTTGGTAACAGATAACACACAGGACATATTCAGAGATCTTGTTAAATCAACTCCTTGAGGAGTCAGAACTATTCTGGGGCACAGAGTGAACCCACATAATATTAGGTAGGTGGTTATAATGTTTTGGTTGATCAGGATTTCTTGCTGAAGTACAAAATTAAAGGACCACTGTCACGAAAATCTTAACATTTGAAATATATGTAAATATATACAAATAAGCAGTACATTTATTTCAGCGTAAAGTGAGCCATAAATTACTTTCCTCCTATGTTGCTGTCACTTACGGTAAGTAATAGAAATCTGACAGAACAGGTTTTGGACTAGCCCATTTCTTCATAGAGGATTCTCAGGGTTTTTATTTTCAAAAGCACTTAGTGAATGGCAGTTGCTTCGTCCAACTGCCCAAAAAAAAGTGTAGCGAGCAGGGAGGCTGGCCAGCATCTTTGTATACATTTTTTTCAAGGAGTGTCTTTTTAACCTCTTGACGACCAGCTAACGCCGATTGGCGTAAACTGGTTGTCTGAGGCTTTCCATGGAGGCCTTTCCATGTCAGTTCACGGAGGGTGTCTCCGTGAACAGCCGGAGAGCTGCTGATCGCGGCTCACCGGCAAAATGTAAACAGGCGGGGAAGAAATCCCCGCTGTTTACATCATCTGGCGCTGCGGCGATCCCCGGCCTCTGATTGGCCGGGGATCACCGGCACATGATAGGCTGAAGCCTATCCTTCAATGCGCAGGACGGAAATCCGTCCTGCGCAGCTCACAGGGGGAGGGAGGGAGCGGGCGAGACGGCAGAGAACGCTGCGGAGGGGGGCTTTGAAGAGCCCCCCCGCGCTAAGCAAATGCAGCCGGCGGTGATCAGACCCCCCCCCCCAGCAGGACATCCCCCTAGTGGGGAAAAAAGGGGGGTAGTCTGATCGCCCTGCTGCACTCCTGATCGGTGCTGCAGGCTGTAGAGCCCACGCAGCACCGATCACTGAAAAATCCCCTGGTCGGCAAGTGGTTAAAGAGTAAACGACATGCTGTGAATCCCCCATGAAGAGATGGACTAGCCCGACCTACTGTAGACGACAGCAACATAGGGGAAAAGCAATTTATGTCTCATTTTACTCTGGAAGAAATGCATCTTCTAATCTGTATATGTTTACATATATCTTAAATTTTAAGATTTTCATGACAGTGATCCTTTAAAGAAACATGGATTCATGTTTCTGTATAAACTGTATAAGATTTTTGAAAAGGGTTTTGATAAAAACTATGTTTACATTATTTGTTTTTATTTAACTTTAACTTTATTTGTATTTTAATGTTTAATCAGAGAGACAAGAAAATTGATGATTTCACCGCTTTTCAATAGTATGCTGCACAAATAAATACACTAACGCCATAAGTAGAAAATAAGATAATGCAAGTCAATTGTCTATCAAGATGTTTCTGATTGTATCCATGTAAAGACAACGGTTGAATCTGACTGCAGCAGAAAGCCGCTCATGTGAAATAGCACTTGTGATGTCACAATACAAAGCCTGGGTTCTCCTACACAGCTGAAAATGAACCAATCACTGGAAGGGGGTGTTGATGCTGCCACTGTGAACATTATCTGCATAAGAAACAGGGTTTATCACACTGTGAAGCAGCATCTGACAGGGAGGCCCTTGATAATAATTATGTATCCTCGGCATCCCTTTAGATGTGCATGATTTTGGCTCCTCCCAAACTATCACAGTGCAGTGCAGTCTTCTATGCAAGATGCACTATACTTCACAGTAATGCTGCACCTGCATAGCTCCCATGACATCGTATTTGTCATAAGACGAGGCTGTATGCCAACAGTGTAATCACAGCCTTCAAATGACCCTTTTTCTAAGGGATAATCCTTGTTTGGACTCTGTCACATGGACAGCATAACGGTTTAAAGTGCTGTCTACCTGCCCAATTGCTGAAAGTAAGCACCTTCTGATTGGTAAGGGCTCATTCACACTACAGAACGCATGCACTAATGCAATTTTTGTGCATGCGTTACCATCGCACAGCCATCGCACTTCATATGCGCTAAAGCACAAACATCTGCAGATGTACCCATCAGGAAGCATGGGTGTTGTGCAATAAAATGATCCCAGACGTGTTATATTGTAAGGCATGGGAATGCACAGCTGTAATGTGAATGGTAAAATGAAAGTCTGTGGACTTTCAAGTTTGATGCGTTGCATCAAAACTGACAGTGCAGCACATAGTGTGAATGAGCCCTAAGTAATGCAACTGGATGAAAGCGCTTGTAAACAAACACACGTCAGCGGTTGCCACAAGATGTGGTTACTACTGTGCAAAGCGGGCAGATGCCACTTTCTCAGATGTGCCTGCATGAGATCACTGCCAGTGCTGCATATTTGCAGCAGCCTGCAAGCACCCAGAACATGAACAGGAGCTTCTGGCATTTGCAAACAGTTAAGCGTACTCGTCAGCCGTTTGAGTGAAAGAGCCCTTAGGGAACCATGGGACTGATGCAGTAAACTCTGGTAAAGTTTCCATGTGCAAGGAGTTACTGCTGATGGGCTGACGCCCGGGGCTCCCCTGTGCCAGTAATGGTAAAATTGCTGTGCACTCCATGCACACAGCAACTTTACCAAAGTTTAGTGCAGCAAGCCAGGCCCCACATTAATCTGTTCCTCTTTCTTTCTTATATGTCCCTCTTTCAAGAATGATGAACCGCTCTATGTAGAAAGACATATTTTTCACTTAGCAAATGCTTTAAAGCTTAAATCGTGTAAATAAAGAATCTTTGCTCTTTCATAACACTGCATCAAACAATGTAGAATCTTACAAGTGTGTGTATGTGTGTAATGGGGGGGGGGGGGGGGGAGGGCAATTAATATGCATCTCCAGGCACAGATCAGCGACCGTACCACTTTCTATATGCCCAAGATGAGACTAAGTAGCCTACTATTTTCTGTAATTAGAGATGTTTCTAAGATTCCTTAAAGATTTTGGGGCACTGTCATGACTGTGGGCATGGGCAAATACTGTTTGTATGTACACCTAGCAGGGTATGATTGGGCCCAAAAACAAAACTTGATGAAGTTCCCTTTCTCTGAAGATTTTTTTTTCCACACCAACCACTCCTAGAAACTTAAATTATAATTAAGCAGGCATATTCACCAGACAAGAATAAGTAGTATGTCCTCCTAAACAGCATAATTAGGCAGGGTGTCCTCCTACATAACTTTACTAAGCATTGTGTACTCCCCCCAAAAATAATTAGGCAACATGTAACTCCAAACAACATACGTAGGCAGAGTCCACCCACACAACATGTTTCAGAAGTAAATCCCCTCAAACATAATGATTGGGCAGCATGAAATAATGCTGCCACAAATAATTCAATTAGGTAGAATGTTGCCCAAAATAATATTATTAGGCAACGTGTATCTCCAAATAACATAAATATGCATCATATACCCTCCAAATACCATGTGTAACCCCAAAATTATACAATTAGGTAGTGGGCGATAACATACAGAATTAGGCAGTATTTCCTCCAAACATTGGTGTTCAGTCATCCCTGTATCAAACAAGGGACACCATATTCACCTTTCAGTTTGCTCACCTCCTCCAGCCTTCTCGTCTGCTGCAGTAATCCTCTGCTCCACCAGGCTGAACTATAACTCCAATATTGGATAATAGGCACAGCACATATCCCTCTTCATCACCTGAAGGTATCATAGACAGACAGAGCCTACTGGAAAATTGCTGCTGAATTGGCTTTTACCTGCATAGAAATTGGACTATTTAGTCTTGTGGAAGGATCAGGGTGGCATTCAGAGTATGTAGGTTACAGGCCCAGTATACTTTGACCTACCGGTAGCAATGCCAGTTCATGAAATCCCAATAAATAAATCCTGCAATCTTCAAGAGCATTACAAATATATATTATCATTTATTGGATTTATATAGCGTCAACATATTATTCAGCGCTGTACAGTACATAGGATTACAGACAATGATAACAGGGGTGACTGACAGCACAATACAGGTAATAAGCAATAGATAAAACAATACAGGTCATAAGAAATACGATACACAACATAATACAGGTAGTAATACAATGCCAGATCATACACTGGAATAGTAGTGCCAATAATACAAGTTCACCTATTCTGGGTAGAGTGTACAATCAAGTGGGATACACAAGGAGAGAGGGACCTGCCAAAGGCTTACAATCTAGAGGGAGGGGTGGTGACATGAAAGGAGGGGGCTAGCTAAAAGGTATTAGGACATTATGTAGATAAATGTGGGATATTTAATTTGTGAGGATGGTAGGGGGGTTTGTGCATAATACTTTGGAAACTTTGCATACACTTTAACCATTTCACCACCGCCGGATCGTGTATTTACGCCCCCCTGCACACGGCTTCACAACCAGGGGCGTAAATACACGTACCCGCGTTGTTTACCTCGCTGCTCAGAATCGCCCCACTGCTGCGCTCATTTCCGCCGCAGTTCTGCCGCTAAGTTGATCAGAGACTGGGAACAGCTTGTTCCCATCCCGATCGCTGTCTCCGCGATGAATGAAAAGCCGGCATCACGCTGATGTCGGCAATTCATTCACGTAAACAGATACACTAACTATTTCCGAGTACTGTTTACGTACTCTGAAGTTAAGTGCAGTGCCATCTTGTGGTCAAAAAGTAAAATGCACTCAAACATACACACACATACTCCCACATACATTTTATATATAGTTATACATACATTTTATTACATTTTAACTCATTACATTCCTACCCTATAGTTACCAAAATAAAACACTTATAAAAAAAATGTAAATCACAATTTAAAAATAATAATAATAAAAAAAATTGTTAACTTATAGACTTAATATGTTAATGTCAGGAAGGAATATTACTGTTCATTTTGCAAATAAAGGATTTTAATTAGATATATATATAATTAGAAATCACTAAACTAAAAAAATGCACCTTTATTTCCAGATAAAATATTGGCGCCATACAGGGAAATATTTTAAATGTTACAATAACTGGGACAAATGGGCAAATAAAATGTGTGGGTTTTAATTACGGCAGCATGTTTTATTTTAAAACTATAATGGCCGAAAACTGAGAAATAATGAATTTTATTTTTTTTATTTATTATTCCCTTTAAACTGTATGTAAAATAAAATTCTTAGCAACAAGTACCACCCCTAGAAAGCCTTATTGGTGGCGAAAATAATAATATATAGATCATTTCTATGTGATTAATAACGATAATGTTATTAGCGAATTCATGGAAGGAGTGTGATATGAAAATTGCTCTGGTTTTTAAGGGGAAAAACACTGTGGTTGGGAAGTGGTTAAACTTCTTAACCACTTCAGCCCGCAGGTGTTTTCACTTTCAGGATGGGAGCAATTTTCCCGTCAGCACTCCTCCCATTCATTCGCCAATTACTTTATCACTGTTCATTACACGTAAATGATCTACTGTTTTTTTTCGACACAAATTAAACTTTTTGTGAGCGATACTCGTTTTCAGTAATTACTTTATATTCTATGCATTTTATAGGCAAAAAGAAAATACACTATTTCTCCAATTCAATCCATCCCCTATAGTTTTAAAATAAGCAAAGCTGCTATAAATAAAACCCACCCTGTAACGATTGGTGTCAGCACACAGAGAGAATCTGACTATTGGTGATATGCAGAATCACCAATAATACAGATATAGTACTAACCTCTGGACACCTGTATGTAATCGTGAGTGTTTGGTGTAACAGTATGACTTTGAGTAACGCACCTGCTGAGCAGGTGATTTTAGGCAGTATGGGCAATACTGCTCTTAGAGAGTACAGAAACCTCCCAGCAGCCGGAGACTCTCCAAGGGGTGGAGTTAGGCTGAAGGTAGGAAGGACCAGAGAGTGAGTGACACCTGAGGGTGGATGTTACTGACAGATCTGGAGACTATCTCTTAAGGGGAGAGATAGCTCTCGAGGTCAGGCAAGCCAGGTCGGCAACACACGGACAGACAAAGCACAAAGACAGAAAGCTGATTCGGTATCCAAGACAGACAGGAGTTGGCTACGGAATATCAGATATGCGTGGTACCGTGGAACCAGCCGCCTTGCTGTCCATACATGCGGCGGCTTTTCCGCGTTCTATCAGATTATCAGACGCGCGCTTCCGCGTGCAAACCGCAGCGCCGGACGCGGAATCAGCCACCTTGCTATCAGCACATGCGTCGGCTTTTCCGCGTTCTTTCACACACCCATTTTATTTGCCCGTTACTAGTCCCGCAATCACAACATTTAAATGTTCCTAGTGCAATGTATGGCGTCAATATATTATGTGGAAATAAAGGTGTATTTTTTCTGGGGTTTTTTGTGTGTCCCATCAATTGTAAGCCCTTATGTACTAAAATAACAGTAATATACCCCCATTACATACAAATAAAAAAAGCTAAGTCCCTAAGGCAACTATTTATGGATTTTTTTTACAGTTTTTTTTTTCAATTTGTTTGCTTGGTAACTGGGGTGGGGGGTTAGTGATTTAATTAATTCATTTTATTAATAAAAAAAATCTGTGGTGCGCAATTCAACTTTTCACCAATAGAAGGTTTACCAGGAAATGTTTGGTTAGTTTATTTTTTTTTTTTCACTTTGATTCACATTTATTCCTATGAATGAACTGTGATCGGGGACAGGTCCATTCATTACAGGCACTGCAATTGGTTCCGGGAAGCCTTGCTTCCCTTGCCCAATCGCCAAAACGGAAAACCGCAGCGGTGCATGCTCGCGCACTGCCTTTGACACAAGTCCAGTTTCACTTTAGCGGCACCTATCTGGACCAAGAATACTCATCCAGATAGGCTTAAGCGGTTAAACATCGTTGTCACACCTAATTTAAAAAGTAAGTAAATACTGTGATTTTTCGTCTCTTTTGGGCATACTTGTAAAATGGTTGCGGCCAAAGTTTGGCACAGAATAAAGCTGAAAGACGCCTGCTAAAAGTCTGGGATGGCGTTAATGCTATTCCCCCTCCAATTTGTCGCAACTTGGGGGGGAAACAGTAATTCGGGCACTGGCTGTTGCCGGTGGCCAAATGACATATTTTTGTTGTCTAATTTGAGCTCTGCCGATTGCCAGAGCCCAAATTAGTCACTGAGGGCTGATATAGCCATAATTCTCATTGCGGCATATGGCGGCGCCCAAATTATCAGTGCAGCTCTGCGCCAAAATTAGCTGTCTCATCTCTTGAGAGTTGAGAAGCCATACATGATACTTTCAAAATGTAAGCCCACTATAGCTCCAATTCTTCTTAATTGAAGACGTTTTGCTGAGACGTTGGACTTTGGCTGCGATATATGTAGTGTTCCACATGTTAAGATTTGCTTGGCTGCGCTGATATTGTTTTTTTGATTTTTTTCACTATAGCTCCAGCCTCCAGACAATAGCTACTGTATGCATACCACAGCCACATGACATGAATTACTCACATATGATTATCATATTCTCTGAGCTTAACGTTCTGTGGAATGCTAAGATGAAGAGTCACACATTGCTCAGAAACAGATGCAATTTTCCCAAGTCACAGTTTTCACACGGAGTTATTTGGACTGTTGAACAGATTAATTCCTGACATTTGTGAGACTGCTTTATGGATACTATAGCAAACATGTTTAGCGTCTATCCAGCTTCTGGAAATAATGTTCAGTTAGTGGTTACATGAAACCTGATTTATCATGGCTGGAGGTGTATTTAATGGTCCTAACAACCAGGCCACATCTACTTACCAGGCCCTTGGCTACAAAACAGGCCCCAGGCCTCTGCCTAATTTGTCTTATGGATGTTCCAGCTCTGGCTGGTTAGCATTCATCAGCAAAAAAAATCAAAGCCACTGACTAGTGAAGTCAGTAACTGGTAGAAAAACTGGGGTAACTATATTACCTGTACTCAGGCAACTATACTACCTGCACTGGGGCAACTATACTAGCTACCTACCTATACTGGGGCAACTATATTGCTACCTATACTGGGACAACTATACTACTTATACTGGGGGCAACTATATTAGCTACCTATACTGGGGCAACTATAGTAGCTACCTACCCGAGTATAGGTAGGTAGCTAGTATAGTTGCCCCAGTATAGGTAGTATAATAACTATACTACCTATACTGGGGCAACTATACTAGCTACCTACCTATACTGGGGTAACTATACTACTAATACTGGGGGCAACTATATTAGGAACTTATACTGGGTCAACTATGCTAGCTAACTATACTGGGGCAACTATACTGACCACCTATACAGGAGCAACAATATTGGCTGCCTATACTGGGGGCAACTATACTAGCTACCTATGCTGCTGCAACCTGTACTGGCTACCTAGACTGGGGGCAACTATACCTGGCTATCCTATACAGGCGGCACCCATACATGGCTACCTACCTACCTATACTGAGGGTGAAAATTTCCAGGTGCAGTGCGATCATTCCAAAGGGGGTGGGGGCGCATCCTCACAAGTTTGCCTCAGGCAGCAAAAAGTCTAAACACTGCCCTGGTTGCAAGGAAGAAAACTGAGCAATGTATGGACCTGAGTTTGACAAGGTCAGATTGTCTTCATCAGAGCATCTCCAAAACGGCAGGTCTTGTGGAGTGTTCTTGGCAAGCATTGGACAGTACCTACTAAAAGTGGTCAAAGAAAAAATGGAGTCATGGATATCTAAGGCTCAGCGATGTGTGTGGGAAGCAAAAATTGGCCCATCTGGCAGGGACCGATCTAGACCAAGTTGCGCCTGGGGCAAGGTCAGGTTTTGGCGCCTAAAGGTCAGGTTTTGGCACCTGCCATCTGGTCCAAACCTACAGTACAGGTACTGTAACATAAATTGCAGGAAGACATGAGAGGTGTCAGAACATACAGTTAATTTCTCTCTAACTTTGATCTATTCTCTATCTCAGAGTTCCCCAACCCTGTCCTCAATGCCCACCAACAGTACATGTTTTGCACGAAACCACACACAATCACAGGTGAAGTAATTAGTGTCACAGCAGACCTGTCCCTCTTCTGTGGCCTGCAGTGGATGGATGTCCCAGATGGTGATGGACAATGGGCGCCTTCCCTCTGGTAATCGTGTGCAGTGACTTCACGACGCATTTCGGCCTATCCACGCCTTTGTCAAGTCTTGACAAAGGCGTGGATACGCCGAAACGCGTCGTGAAGTCACTGCATGGTTGTCTAATTTGGGGTCTTTTTAACCCATGCTATGCTCAAGTTTTATTGTCTTCCAGTAAGTGTTTTTAATAATTTGCGTGTTCAAGATTAAATAACGTTAATGCATTATGGAGCGCTCCTCTTTGTTTCTTCTGCTTTCCTTCTGTCCTCTCTTCCTCCTGGCTCCTGCCCACGACACTCTCCTCTAGTCTGCACATGCAGAAGGGGGAGAGAAGGGCAGACAGCAGCAGCTTTATGCTTTAAAGGGCCACACCATGGAAGCATTAGGGCAAAGTGGGCGCACCCTTTGCACTTGGGGAAACTCTAGACGAGTGCCTGGAATGCCTGCTCCCAAAAATGGACCTGGTTAGTTACAGGCAAATATTTGAAATCTTGGCAAGAATTCTTGCTCACGTGAATTTGCCAAACACAGCGCATGTAATGGCAAATTTGGATGCAACCACAATTGGGGAATTGTATTAAATTGTGCAATTAGGGATTCGGGAAGACAGGACACTTGACTGCATAGGGGTTGCTTTTGCGTATAGAATATGGTGATTGTAGGGATCTGGGGCTGGATCTTAATATTCTTTCTCACTTTTTTTCCTTCACTTCTGTTCTGCTCTTAATTCCTTGATGGGGAGTCTGGAGCACCATAACTGGATACTGTTGCTGCAAAGCTTTCATGTGGTTATATTATACTGTGATTTATTCCTGGACTTCTGATGTGCCATAGCTGTTGTTTCAATGCTCTCAGTGATTAATCATGGAATCCCACTGTGGTACATTACATACATTTTGTACGAACTGTGCTTCTGGACACTGTCATTGTTTTGAGGTGTCTGTATTTCGTGTTATACACAAAATAAAAATGTCAACTGTTAAAAAAAAATAGTGCAATTACAGTTCACTGATGGAAATTTAGGCACCGGAAGCACACGAAAAAAAACGGTGGTGGGTTACCACTATCATATAGCGGAACTCTTCAGCAGCAGTGAATGTAGCGTTGAGCTGTATTTTCCGCCGTATAAGACGCTCCGAAATATAAGACGCACCCAGGTTTAGAGGGAAACAACCAGGGGGAAAAAAAATACTAAACCTGGTATGTCCATATTCCAGGAGCGCCTTGTACATGTTATCCCTCAAATGGTAACCTCCTGTGTCTCCCATGTGTCCTCCATGTCTGTCCCATGTCTTCCCCTTGTGTCCCCATGTCTCCCCGTTGCATCCTCCTTTCTGCCCCATGCAACCATCAGTCTGCCCCATGCCATCCATCAGTTTGCCCCATGCCGTCCATCAGTTTTCCCTATGCCGTCCATCAGTCTGCCCCATGCATCCATCAGTCTGCCCCATGCATCCATCAGTCTGCCTCATGCAGTCTATCAGTCTGCCTCATGCAGTCCATCAGTCTGCCTCATGCAGTCCATCAGTCTGCCTCATGCAGTCCATCAGACAACACGCAGGGGAGCCGTCCACACAGTGGGGGGGGCAGACAACATGCGGGGGGAGGCATGCACACAGCACAGACATGCGGCAAACATGATGTAGGACAAATAGGGAGACAGGAGGTCGCATATAAGACGCAGGGACTTTTTCACCCCATTTTTGGGGGAGAAAAAGTGTGTTTTATATGGCGAAAAATACGGTAGCCACTCAATGGGAGCAGTAGTTCACCAGAGTTTGTCTACACTGTAGCTTTGAATATGTTGCTGGCCGTGGGATGGTTCATTACTGGGCTTTAGTGTTATGAGCAGGGCTGTGGAGTCGGAGTCGGAGTCGTAGAGTCGGAGCAATTTTGGGTGCCTGGAGTCAGAAAAAAATGCACCGACTCCTAATGAATTTAAACTGTAATTAAAATAGAAAATATGATGAAATGTTCTATTTCTCAGATAATAGTCATCATAAATAATTTATATACACAGTAATAGCTGTGCTTAGTCCACAAAAATGAAATAAATAGATCAAAATTAGTTACTTGTGCTGCTTCAATAAAGCAGTCCCCGTATTTTTAAAGTTAGATATACACATCTGATTGTGACTGTACAGTATATATGATGTGTACACAGGAATCTCTTATATATACTAAATAACATCTGTGCTGTAAGAATAAAGCCTGATGTGTAGCCGTGTCACTAATGGAGGTGGTCAATGAGATAGAAATAATTCTACGTTGCTGATTTATGCAAATGTATGCACTCTCTTTACTCATGAAATCAAATAATTTGATATGTTGCTAAAATTTATTTTAGGGACTACGAATTAAAGGGTACCTGAGACGGATGAAAAGAAAAGTTTTATACATACCTGGGGCTTTCTCCAGCCCCCTTCAGGCTAATTAGCCACTCGCTGTCCTCCTCCACCACCTGGATCTTCTGCTAGGAGTCCTGATAATTCAGCCAGTCAGTGTAGTCCGGCCACATGCCGCTCCTACAGCCAGGAGCATTCTGCATTCAGCAGAGGGGTGTGTGCATTCGGCGGCGGAGTGTGTGCATGCGCACTACGCCATACTGGCTCAAGTACCTGGGACTCATAGCAGAAGATCCAGGTGGCGAAGGAGGGCAGCGAGGGAATGATTAGCCTGAAGGGGGCTGGAGGAAGATCCAGGTATGTATGAAACTGGAATTTCATCCCCAGCTTTTATGCCCCAGCTGTCTCACACTGATTGCTATTAGACTAGGAGGTACCCCCGGGCGCCCAACACAGTAATCTGTACTTATCTGGCTTGCAGTCACTGCCATGTATGCCCTTTTCTTACTTCTCTCTGCTTCAAACACAATATGGAAATGATAGCTGAGTGATTTGTGCGCCGCCTGCTACACTGTGCCCTGAGGATGTAGCCTCTCTCGCCTCTGCCTCGGTCCGTCCCTGCTTTGACACATTGCGACGATATAATTGCATGGCAAATGTATGCAGCTACAATGGTATGTTCACATATCTGGGTTAGTGAAACAGTGTGGAGCATTCCATTGGAATAAAAGGAGGTACACTGTGGGTTACTGAATGATGTGCGCTCTAGCGTGAGCATACTTTGCTTTTATGCACTGAATGCTTCACATTTCAGGTGAGCTGCCCAATGTGACTTAGTTTGTGTCCATTTTTCCAGAATGTGCATCACAATGCCCCAGTGTGCAACCAGACTTACACAGAAATGAGGCACTGAGCAGTCTCTGGTCCACCACCCCAAGGCATCCACTACACCCAGGCCGGTTCTGAACTTTTTGCTGACCATCTCACCTAGGTGCTGACGATCACTTTGATTGAATCTTCTGAAGATCTATTGCCCCTAACATATCCAATCGATTCACGCTCAGATAATTTTTGGCAGTTTATTGATCGAGCGTGCAATCAGGTACGACAGAGCAATGGAGATCTATCAAGCACCAATTAAACCACAAGCATTGTTATTGTTAATATTTTAGTATTTATAAAGTACCGACAGCGCTGTAGAGGATATTGTCTTGTCACTTAACTGTCCCTCAGAGGGGCTCACAATCTAATCCCTATTATAGCCATATGTCTATGTATGTATCGTGTGGTGTATGTATTGTAGTCTAGGGCCAATTTAGGGGGAAGCCAAAATTACCCGTATGTTTTTTGGAATGTGGGAGAAAACCAGAGCGCCCGGAGGAAACCTACACAGACACAGGGAGAACATACAAACTCTGTGTAGATAGTGCTTTGGTTGGGAATCGAGCTGGGGACCCAGCGCTGCAAAGCTAGAATGCTAGCCGCTAAGCCACCGTGCTGCCACATTGTACTGCTCGATGTAGCGCTACACAGCGTTGCACTTCATCGAGCAGTACAATACTTGTGGCTCGATTAGTGCTTGATAGATCTTTGCTGAAATCTATCAAGACTGATGCAGTGTGGTGTAGGAATCAATCACTATCCGTTTCATATCTGATTGGAGAGGGAGCAATCGGCTTGACATAGCAGGCCTTAATAAATCACCCATGCATACTTACCTTCAGTTTAGGTTCATACTATGCTGGATAGTAAATTCTAGTTCCGGGCTGCTGCCCATGCAATGTGCATGGACAGGACCACACATGCAGAGTAGCCCATGACTAGACTAGTCTGAGATCTTTCTGAGGGGAACAGTGGTACACCGGAAGGGAGGGAGGACACCTGGAGGACACCAAGGGACCTGAAAAACTATTGGGGGCTGGAAGAATCCTCAGGTAAGTAAAAATCAATTATCTTTTTTTTTACAGTTCAGGTATGCTTTAAAATACATATGCATGCAGACATAAGATGTGCATTTGTCCCAGAGTAAAATGCACCATGAATTACTTTTTTTCCTATGTTGTTGTCATTTAAAGTACCTAGTATTAATCGCACAGATATTGGACATCTCATGGGGAACTCTCATGAATTCAGTTATTTTTAATGGCCCTTCCAGGACAGCGGCACACACTTGTCAAAATTGTGTGCATCAAGTTGGGAGAGCATCTTATTAGAGGTCCTTTCCAGGAAATGCTTTAGAAAAGCAACAGGTGGAAGCAAACAACATTATGACTGGGCATACTTGAGGGTCATTAACATGTTGGACCCTTAAAGGAAACCTGAGAAGAAGTAACTGAAAGTATTTATACTTACCTGGGGCTTCCTCCAGCCCCCATTCAGGCCGTGGAGTTTATCGTAATCTCCCCAGGCCTCTCCAATTGTCCACTGGCCTACCCACTACATCTGGTCAGTTGCACTCTGTTGCAAATGTGCGGTCTGGCATTCCGTGAACCTCAAATCCTAGGCGAGTATAAAGATTTTCAGTTGCTTCATCTCAGGAACACTTTAAGCTACGTGGAGGAGTGCATGCTGTACACACATGAGAAAGGCGAACAATTGTTAGCCGAAGCCGTCGTTGTTGGCCGACTTTAATCTAATGTGTGTTCCTACCTTGAAAAAAACTTTGAGAATGCCAGATAAGGAGATATAGGCATAGTCCAACTCCAAAACCTGTCAGAACTGTGTAATTAATAATACCTACTGTAAGTGACAGTGACCTAGGAAAAAATGTAATTTATAGTGCTTTCCCTCAGGGACAAATGTGCCTCTTTGTTGTGTACACACATGTATTTCTAATTTTTTTTGTGATAGTTGTTCCTTTTAACTAATCTTCCCCCAAATGTGGGTAGTGATTGTCAGTCTCATGCAATGGATGGGTACTCAGCTGCTCCAATGTTCCAGCTGGGGGAGGAGCAGGCACGTCTGAAGGGATGCGAGGATGTCCTCCATCTATGAGCTCTCCCACTACTCCACGCTTTACTAGGGATTCAGGCAGGCAGCTGACTGGGTGGGTGCGTCTCCAGGGCTGGATGGAAGCACCCTGCAATCGTTCGCCTTATCGAAACAGCAGGTTTTGGAGATGCAGAGGGAACAGCTGATTTAGGAATACAGAGGGATCTGTCAGGAAGACAATGCCCGGGCTATTCCATTCAATGTGAGGCTTCAGCAGTCTCCTTACAATCACAATCATTACAGCTGCATAGACTCTGGTCCTTTTCCTTGGAAATACCAGGCTTCGAATGGACTCATGGGGGAGTGACATTGTCATCTGCAGGTTCCCTGATGTCCTCCATCCTATAGCAGCAAGCCCATACTCCACACTGCAGCACCTCTTGCTACTGGATACAACATGCTGCATCTCCGAGGGATCTAAGCCAAAGCGTTGCGTGCCGAGATCGTTTGCATTGGGCGCTGATTGGCTTGGATCCCTCACTATACCGGAGAGGAGGTAGGTGCCCGGCAGGCAATCACAATGGCAAGCGCCAGGAGCATCGAGCTGGAGCATTTCGACGAGAGGAAGAAAAAGCAGAGGCAATCCAGGAGAGCTGGGGGAGGACAGAGCAGCAGCTCGGGGTCTGGAGCCAGAGGCAACGGGCTGATCCCCAGCCCGGCGCACAGCGCCCACTGCAGCTTCTACCGCACACGCACCCTGCAGGCGCTGAGCTCCGAGAGAAAGGCCAAGAAGGTGCGCTTCTACCGCAATGGGGACCGCTACTTCAAAGGACTGCCCTACGCCGTGTCCAGCGAGCGCTTCAGGTCCTTCGATGCTCTGCTCATGGAGCTGACCCGCTCCCTCTCTGACAATGTCAGCCTCCCGCAAGGCGTGCGCTGCATCTACACACTGGATGGCAGCAAGAAGATCACCAGCCTGGAGGAGCTGCAGGAAGGTAATTATTATCCATCAGTCAGTGATTCTCCTGGACAGGGCCATCTAAATGGTGGAAATGAGCCACGTTTGCATTATTATATGTCTAATATGATTTGATGTCAGCATGCT
Source organism: Hyperolius riggenbachi (assembly GCF_040937935.1). Lineage (NCBI taxonomy): Eukaryota > Metazoa > Chordata > Amphibia > Anura > Hyperoliidae > Hyperolius > Hyperolius riggenbachi. The sequence continues at coordinate 187,112,129 of NC_090646.1, read as the reverse complement.
CACCTTGCTGATTCACTGCTCATTTGTACTATAATACAACTGAGGCAGACCCCGCCAAGCACAGAGATGGAGGTGGTACCTGACCAAGATGGCTCTGGATTCTAATTCTGAGCATTAGTATTCTGGACATGCCTCTGACAGAAATTAATGGCAGGCCTGGAAAGTAGTACTCATGCCGGGTAAAGGGGTTGGCCATAGAGATTGCTGACAGTTCCATTATTGCTCCAGCATTTAATTGGCAGCTGGTCCACATAGATGACCCAAAGAACGGTCTGCTCAAATAACCTGCTGCTTTCTGCATTGGTGTAAGAATATATAGGTTTCCACACACTGGCCATGTGATGTGTAAATCAATAACGGGAAAGCCTATTCTTATTTATGCACCAAGAGGGATCCACCACTGACATCACAGGCAATTAGAGAAATTCTCCAGTGGATGGTGCAGATTAAACAAATCCATTCATGGGTCTTATGTACTAATTGGATACTGTACATTTGCTACATTTTGCCTTTGTTTTTAGCATTACTATATTTGACAGAAAGCAGAAGTATGGCATTTGTGTGTCTAAGTCTGGCCTGGCTTCCAGGCTTTCTTTATTCAGCTAATCCACAGTTGTCAGGTGGTCTAGGAATCCTCTGCCACAGTTACTCACGTGCAACAAATGTATCATTTTTACAGTTATGTTTATACATTGTTTTATTCTTGTCTACTTTTTTTTTTTTTTTAGGACAACTGAAGTGAGCATAATATGGAGGCTGCCATATGTATTTCCTTTCAAACAATACCAGTTCCTGGCAGCCCTGCCAATCTTTTTGATGCAGTAATGTCTAAATAACACCAGAAATAAGCATGCAGCTAATCTTGTCAGATCTGACAATAATGTCAGAAACACCTGATCTGCTGCATGCTTGTTCAGGGTCTATGGCTAAAAGTATTAGAGGCAGAGGATGAGCAGGATAGCCAGGCAACTGGTATTGCTTAAAGGATGGATGAAAGCCATAACTGGAGAGCAAATTTAGAGGGATACAATGGCTATCATTCATGAACAGGCTGTCGGTAAAGAGAATTAGTGCGGGAAAACACCGCTGGCGGATTTTTAGACTTCTGGGTGGGCATTCATAAAGATGTATCCATGTGCGGAAGCAGTGCGGAGATTCCCCGAGCTAAGCTGGCGGTAAGCAGGCGGTAGGCTTGCGGAGACACGGAAGCTGCCGAGTTGATACATTTCTCCGTGTTCCGCTCTGCTGCAGCTGCCTGGGAGGACTCTGTGTCTCCATCCACTTACATTGGTATCGCCACATCAGAGGGAGCGGTACTTCCCGACCTCACACCGCTTGCGGTGATCTTCATGAATGAACATTTTGCTACATTTGTACCGATAATCACCGCACAAGGCGGTGATTTATCACTCTGCTCGGTAGTGTCATTTTTCCATGCGGAAAGAGCCTTTATGAATGCTGACTTTGCCGAGTGGTCGGTAAAGTCAGCTGTTTTAAGCATTTCCGCATTCCCAATGTGTTTAGAAAGGATAGAACAGGGAAAATAGGTGGAGGGGTTTGTCTCTTTGTTAAGAATTCTTTTACAGCTGTCCTCAACGATGAGATGGAGGAAGATTGCGAAGATGTGGAGTCCGTTTGGGTAAATATTCATGGTGGAAATAAAGGCTGCCAATTGCTTATTGGGGCATGCTACAGGCCACCACATATTCATGAAGCTGCAGAACTGCAATTACTACAGCAGATTGAAAAAGCTGCAAGTAAAAATTAGGTCATAGGGGTGACTTCAACTTTCCAGACATTGACTGGGGTATTAAGGCTACCCATTCTGGTAAAAGCAGCAGATTTATGGCATCACTACAGGACAATTACTTGACTCAAATGGTAACGGAACCAACTAGGGGGAATGTGTTACTGGATTTGATCATTTCTAATAGACCAGATAATGTATCAAATGTGCAGGATCAAGAACATTTGGGAAATAGTGATCACAACATGATAACGTTTGATCTGGTTACTGATGGGCAGCGGAACCACTAAAACTATGAATTTTAGAAAAGCTAAGTTCAATCAACTCAGGCAGGCACTAAAGGTGCGTACACACATGCGACTATAGTCGTTTGAAACGATCGTTCCCCGATCGTTTCAAACGACGATCGTTTAAAAAAAAAACAGCCAACGACCATTAAGTCTAACGACGGATGAGTTAGATCGTTAAAAACGAACGATCTAGCTTGGCGGATTTTTCCCAACGGCGATCGTTTGCAAAAGTAGGACATCATTGGAAACGGTCGTTCGTACTAGGCTTGACATGCGCGTTTCACTATTTCTCCATGGGACTTTTCATTTTTATGCGCAGGCGCAATAGGTGCTTTTACGTGATGTAACATTCGTTCTAACGATGTGATCATTACACACCTTTTAAAACTAACTTTACTTAGGTCGTTCTTTCGTCAATTAAAAGTTTGTTCCTCGTTGACAACGAACGATCGTTGTCGAATGTGTGTACGTAGCTTAAGTTTGGTGAGCTGGGATAATGTACTACAAGGGAAGGACACTGAAGGGAAATGGCAAGCTTTTAAACTTATTCTCAATCAATATTGTAGTATGTATGTCCCATATGGAAACAAAATGTCTAGGTTAGATAAACTTGGTTTATTTAGTCTAGAGAAAAGACGACTTAGAGGGTATCTTATTAACATGTATAAACACATCAGAGGGCAATACAAAAGCTTGGCGGATGAGCTTTTTGTCCCTAGGCCTTCTCAAAGGATTAGAGGACATGATCTGTGCATGGAGGAAAAATGTTCTAGCCATTATTTAGAAAAGGGTTCTTTACAGTAAGAGTGATTAAGATGTGGAATGCATTGCCACAGGACGTAGTTATGGCAAATTCTATACCGGCATTTAAAGGGGGCTTAGATGCTTTCCTTGCATTGAAAGACATCCATGGCTACAATTACTAGGTAATGCCCAATGATGTTGTTCCAGAGATTTTATCTGATTGCCATCTGGAGTCGGGAAGGAATTTTTTTTCCCTTTTGGGGCTAATTGGACCATGGCTTGTAAGGGTTTTTCGCCTTCCTCTGGATCAACAGGGATATGTGAGGGAGCAGGCTGGTGTTGTACTTTGTTCTCTGGTTGAACTCGATGGACGTATGTATTTTTTCAACCCAAATAACTATGTAACTATGTAACAAACATGGTAGCCTCCTCATACCTCTTGCTACAGTTGTCCTTTAAAATATTGGCTGTTCTATAGTATATATGCATTCTTCATTAATAAAGCACACACTTAATACACCACACATTTCACAGAGAATATACTATAACCATTCACATTTGTTGCAGCTCCTACAAAGGTTGCCATCTAATATCTATAGCATCCATACTTACTTCTTGGGACAAATATGATAAGAAGCTTGTCAGTTTTCAAATATGTTTTTAAAAAGCCGCCCAGAAGATTCTTTGATCTTTTCCTTACAAAATAATTGTGGTAATTTTTACTTACAGTTTACTTCTCTTTAAAAGATTTAGACTTTGCATTAGGAACAGTAGGGCAGACAGCTACTTATTAATATTCTCCTAGCTTCCTTCACAGAGGGGTTATCTCATGAACACCGTTTAGTGCAGCTGTGATTAAATATAGCTTTCAGCAGTTGAACCACATTCTACAGCCATCTTTAGCATTCACTGCCCATATCAACATGAGATATGGGAAAAGCAGCATCTGATTGGACTAGTGCCATAGCCAGTCTTTTTTAAATCTCCCAGCACTGCATATAATGGCATCATTTCTCTTATGTAAACTGGTGGAGCTGCTACTGTATGGCTGCAGTATGGACCTTATAATCCATGCAAAATTAGCTGTTCGTAACTCTGTATGTTATTACTGCTGAGTGTAAGCTTTCCATTGCACTGCTAAATATAGCCCTATTTTTGTCTTTTTTTTTTTCGGGGAAGTAATGTCCTAATCCGAATCTCAAGGATTTAGTGAACCCTTTACATTTAGAGGGTTTCTTTCACTTTTCACATTGCAGAGGCATAACTTGGGGCCTTTTCCACGTAGAAACGCAATTGTGATGCGATTGCATTTCTCTAAAGAGAATCTGTAAGGAAAAAAAGCCCTTGGGAGGTACTTACCTCAAGAGGGGGAAGCCTCTGGGTCCTAATGAGGCCTCCCCCATCTTTTTCCGCCTGGATCCAGTGCTAGCAGCCCTCAAAAATTCACACAGTAGCCGCCTGCAGCACGCAGCAGTATTTACCATATGCGCTCCTGTGCAGTAGTGGCTTTCTGATGGGCTCCTGCGGAAATAGCCGAGCCTGATTGGGTCCGCTGTAAGGCGTGGGCTCGAGTCACCTGTGCAGCAGAGCGGAACTGATTGTGCTCGGCTATTTCCGCCCGGAGCCCATCGCAAGGCCGCTGCTGTGCCTGCGCAGGAGCGCGGATGGTAAACACCGATGTGTGCTGTCCAGGGGTTGCCAGTGCTGGATCGCCAAGGCCTAGGAGGATGGGGGAAGCATCAATAGGATCAAGAGGTCCTCCCAGGGGAAGTTTTCTTTGTTACAGGATTACATCAAACTTCCGCTTCCATGATCTATCAGGTGCACGGCGCAAATTGCAATGCGTTTGCATTTTCCAAGGGAAGGAAAAAATGGCATAAAAAGATTTTGAATTGCAAAATCACAGATAAATCACATGGCGGCGTGATTGCTCTGTGCTGTTCCTGTGCTCCAATACTTTGTATAGGAGCTCAAGCGAACCAAAAATGCAGGAGGACAGCAATTGCAATCAGGAAAAATTGCATCGCAAACACATCGCACATCGGCAATGTTCATCGCTGAGTCCATTTTTTTAGGTACCTAGACTTTTGTGATCAGTGAGCCTGTGTTCCCACTTGATATTGGATCACATGCAGCCAGTGGGAGCAGACAATATAATGTCCGCTCCGATGGTCCGCTGCGATCCAGCTGGGAAGATGCGCTTCCCCATAGGCAATATGGGAAACGCATCGGTCTGGCCCAGGATTATCGCGGACTGCACAGAAGTGCGGTCCACTTACAAATGTGGACAGCTCCAATGTATATCTTAGGAACCGCTCACTCTCCGCTTAGTAATGAGTGGAGAATGAACGGAAAAAGTCAGTTCTCCACTCCTAGAGGGAACAGCGCCTGAATGATAGATATCGGATTTCAAAACGCTACCTGTGCAAAAGGGCCCTTGGAAGCACGCTGAAATTCAGTGTAGTTTGATTCTTGAACTCTTGTCAGAATGAAGTAGATTGTCCTATAAAGACAGATTTCAGCCCTTAGGCTGGGCCATACTTGTTGAAAAGCTCCTGCCATTTTGCGCAATGCAAAACTGCACATTATGCTTTTTTGGTAGCAAATGGTTCACTTGAATTTCTCAATTTTTAAGCCTCGATTCGTGTGCATTTAAAAAAAAAAGATTCCCTGCAGTCCTCAGGACAATGCGCAGGAGTCTCAAGCCATAATTGATTCACCTCAGGGAGCCATCAAAGCGGATTCAAAGGTTAGTGATCTGGGGACAGTGACTGGTCTATCTAATCTGTCCGCAGCCGCATATATAGCAGCACATGCTTCCTTTGAGGATGTACATCCACCACACACTGTTCATCCCATTCTGGGTGCCCCTTGTACCACTGGCTTTACAGTGGGTGTGACTGAGCCTGATTTGTCAGTACAAGGACATACCTCCCTACAGAACTCTGTGCCTTCTGATGACCATTTGATTGAACTTGGCGATTTGGACTATGATCCTGATAGATCCTCGAGGTTTGCAGCAGTGTTTTCGAGACATTTGGGAGCCTCTTCTAATATTAACTCAGAGGCAACGCTCAAATCTGCTTTTATACAACTTGAGGATCTTATGTTGGAAGAGACTAAAGTGTGGTGGGACCTCACCAGTCTCAAGCAATACGTGGCGGAAAATATTATTCCACGTGGCTTGAGAATTAGGAAGGTTCCGACCACTATATACTCAGATAATTTTGTTGTGGAATGGAACGCCATTTTAAGCGAATGTTCAATCAAATTGATGAAATTGATTATTGTCTATGAGGAACAACGATTGGTTGATTTACGACTGCAGGTTTCGGAGATCAAGGGGACTCTTTCCAAACTCGACACGTTGCAGCAGTATGATGAATTAAACAAAAGACTGCTAGACAGCGTGTCGAGGCTTGAGTCTTTGATCACCGACACCAAACGAGTCAAGTATTTACGTGATGTCAACGATTACAATAAGGGTGTTGTTTACGAGTGGGGTCGTTGGGAGGCTACTTTTCGGTCACCTAGACCTACCTCCCGTCGACCCAGAAATAAACCGTCCAAGAAGGTTACTTTCAGCTCACCCGAAACGTCTGACTCTCAGTCAGAGTTATCGGATGCGTCTGTAGTACAGGCATATGGGGCAATTGGTGGCACAAATCCTGCTACAGGTTCCAACAATCAGTTGTCAAAAAACCAGCAGTCCATTCCTTCCCTACCCGCCCAGCACAAGAGGCACAACAAATACAAATACAACAAGAAAAAGGGTCGAGGCGGACGAGGAGAGGGGGTATAAAACACAGGAAGCATAGACTAGTAACTTCAGTTCCTGATTGCGCCACCCATACAGTTGTTAATCTTTCAGCCACCATTTTGTCCGCCTCTGAGCTCGCACTACTTTCACGGGGGCTTTCCTTTGCCCCTTCTACCCACTTTGATGTGTTTTCCACACTCATAGACGTGAACAAATTTGTTAGGTCTGTTCTTCTGAGAAAGCATTTTATTGACGGGCAGACTGCAGTTGGAGCGGAGCATGATTTATCTGATGGTGGAGGTGCGGTCTTGCCTGATATAAGAAGCTTTCGGGACACTAAATCACTTTTGTCTTTGGAGCAATTGCTCTCAGAGACTGTCCCCTTGGTTTCTGAAAGTGATGTCAGGCCTACCTCTATCCGCAATCCAGCCTTTTATCCGACAACTGCCCGCAGTCCCCCCGTTGATGCTTTCCAGGAGGTTGTAGAAAGAGAACTACTCGAACTAGCTTCTGTTAAAGCCTTGGGCCTCCGCGATAACCTCTCCCCGGCCGAAAAGCGGGCCCTCTCCTCCCTTAAAGATAATGTACGTATTGTCATTAGGAATGCGGATAAGGGGGGAGCAGTGGTCGTGCTAGATAGGGATGTTTATCGCATGGAAGCACTGAGGCAGCTCCGGGATGTGGTCACTTATTCTCCTCTGAGATGTGACCCTACGGCGGAGTTTAGCAGACAGCTACTTTCACTCTTGTCCTTGGGTGAAAGCTTGGGAGTAATCTCCCAGCGACTAGCGGAGTATCTCGCTGTGTCTTCGCCTGTTGTCCCGGTGTTTCATCACCTGCCCAAGATACACAAACAGGGGTTTCCCCCAGAGGGCAGGCCAATTGTGGCCGGGATAGGCTCTCTGGGGGAGCGCCTGGGCGACTGGGTAGATGAACACCTACAACCTTTAGTGCGACGTCTTCCCGGTTACATACGAGACACTAAGCATGTGCTTAGCAGTTTTTTACACTTTCAATGGCATGTCCACTACAGTTGGATAGCCATTGATGTTAAGTCACTATACTCTTGCATTCCTCATGCTCTCGCTTTGGACGCTTTGGATTATCACATGGCAAGATACTCCGCTTTTTCTACGGACCTTCAGTTCTTCGTCGGGCGTGCCGTCCAATATCTGCTTACCCACAATTATTTTCTTTTTGAATCTGATTTTTATGTACAACGCTGTGGAGCTTCAATGGGAGCGAAATTTTCTCCCTCACTGGCCAACTTATACATGGGCTGGTGGGAGGAGCTCCATTTGTTTGGTGACTCCAATATTTATTCGAGTCACATTGTGTGGTATGGCAGATATATAGACGACCTGTTGGTCGTCTGGGACGGCACGCACGACGAGGCACATAAATTTGTGGAGCTTCTTAATGCGAACTCTTTGAACTTAGTGTTCACTTTTCAGTGGACCTCCTCTGAGGTCAACTATCTTGACCTCACATTAAAGGGGGACCCTGCCTCTGCCTCTTTGGTTTCTGGCACGTATCGCAAGCCGTGCAGTGGCAACTCCACCCTGAGGGCCAACAGTTGCCATCCGTCCCACACCATCCGTGCAGTTCCCGTGGGTGAGTCCATCCGGGCACGTCGGAATTGTTCTGATGGCTTGGCCCTTGGCGTGGAGCTGGACACTGTGGGGTTGCGTCTTGAGGAGCGTGGCTACCCTAGGTGGATGATAGAGAGGGGTAGGAGGCGGGCCATGATGAGAACTAGGGAGGAATTATTGACTTCTGGCTCCCGCAGAGTGCAGCCACGATTCAATAATGATACGACCTTCGTGACCACGTATAGTCTAGAATATCAACAAATTACGCAGATTGTGAAGAAATCCCTTCCCGTGCTACAGGCGGACGAAACTCTGAATCAGATCATTAAGCAGGGAGTTAGATTTGCCAGTAGGAGGGCCCCCACACTTGGGAGCATTTTGTCACCTAGCCTTCTTTCCTCTAGCACGCAAAGACCGTGCTGGCTTACCACCCCTGGCTCTTATAGATGCAATTTTTCAACTTGCCATTATTGTGCTGTCCACACACCCACTCGTTCTATTGTTTCTTTCTGCAATGGTAAAACCTTTCCTATCAAACAATACATGAACTGTGACACGAGGGGCACGATTTACCTTGTCTCGTGTTCCTCGTGCCATCTTCAATATGTGGGGTGCACTACTAGACACCTCAGACAACGTATAGCTGAACACTATAGGGGGGCTGTGCAAATTTGGACAGAGGCGCCAGGCAGGTTAAAATGATCTAAAAACAACTAAAAAGGAGGAGTACAGGTGGACTTACCTCCTGAAATGATGGACAATCAAGATTGTTCAAATCGCAAATAACAATTTATTTTGGCACTCCGCAACGCGTTTCGCAGGTATAACCCGCTTCATCAGGCAAGGAGTGCAAGCTCAAAAAGGTCAGAGGCGCATTGCCACTATTGGACCTTTTTGAGCTTGCACTCCTTGCCTGATGAAGCGGGTTATACCTGCGAAACGCGTTGCGGAGTGCCAAAATAAATTGTTATTTGCGATTTGAACAATCTTGATTGTCCATCATTTCAGGAGGTAAGTCCACCTGTACTCCTCCTTTTTAGTTGTTTTTAGATCATTTTAACCTGCCTGGCGCCTCTGTCCAAATTTGCACAGTATATAGTCCACCTTGGGTGGAGGGGACTGTCCCCTTCTTTCTATCTACAGAGAGCGACTTTTTAAACCTGAGTGGGGTCAGGTTCTAATACTCCCCACCTGCAGTTCAAGTGGTTGCCTATGTGGTAACCCGTGTTTGTGAGTATATCCACATCTGTTAATTATTTCGCCAACAATTGTTAGACTTACTGCACTATATTGGGCTCTCGGTTTTTCTTTTTGTTTCAAGTGCACTATAGGGGGGCTGGCTGGCTGACTCTGGAAGTGTCAAACGTAGCGAAGCACTTTAGATCGGTCCATTTGGGTGACATGTCCTCTTTCTCATTCCAGGGTATTGAGCGTGTCCTAAGGCCTGTGAGAGGAGGAGACGTTTACAAACGTCTCCTCACCAGGGAGGCCTATTGGATTTTCCAATTAGGGACACGCTCACCGGTAGGGCTTAACGCTAGATGGGACATTAATACAGTCACCTAAACGGATCGCATGATCATTCAAGTGTATATTATATATTTTTTGCCTTTTGTTTTTACATAAGTGTATACATGATCACATGTGTTAACTTTTGTATTCCATGTAGGGGCTTAAATTTATGCTGCTTGATGTCACCTGGTGCATAATCGCATGCATTTGTATTTTTATGCTTTTTATAATGTTTTTATACATTGGATTATCTCAATGTGGGGATTTATTGTGTTTCCCTTTTTTCACTCCTTCCCCCTTCATTGTTTTATATGCACTACTCTTTGTGGGTGGGGTCACTTGAGCATGTGGTATTGGGTGTAACCTCACTCTATTTATGAGTCACCCTTTCTCATTTGCGCCTATGCTATGATTAAGGGCGTGTAACGCCCGAAACATGTCAGCATGTGGTGCTGGTTCTTAGCTTGTATGTGTAACTATTGAATAAAGCCATAGTGATTTCATCGACATCGTGCGGACTTCACTTTCTACATCCGCAAAATAGCAAAGCACGTAGGATTCCTATACTGGTGCTTCCAGTCTAAAGTGGGTCACAGGTGCGTGAAAGCATGCATAAAATGCGAAAAATCATCCATGGAAAACCGCTGGCAGTTTCCATGGACATTAGTGTGTTCTCTCCCTTACTCTTTTGGCTTAAAGAGAACCCGAGGTGGGATTTTATTATGCTAGTGGGGCACAGAGGCTGGTTGTGCACACTAACACCAGCCTCTGTTGCCCCATGGTGTGCCTCCAAGACCCCCCTGCGCGCCGCTATACCCCCGCAGTGCTGGCGACATGCAGCGTTTTGCCAGCACAATGTTTACCTAAGCGCTGTTTGTCAGCGCCGCTCCCCCGCCTCCTCCGTATCGGCGCTACCTGCCCGCGTCACTTCCCTCCAATCAGCGGGAGCGAAGGTACACAGGCGGGTAGCGCCTATACGGAGGAGGCGGGGGAGCAGCGCTGACACAGCGCTTAGGTAAACATTGTGCTGGCGACACGCTGCATGTCGCCAGCACTGCGGGGGTATAGCGGCGCGCAGGGGGGTCTTGGAGGCACACCATGGGGCAACAGAGGCTGGTGTTAGTGTGCACAACCAGCCTCTGTGCCCCACTAGCATAATAAAATCCCACCTCGGGTTCTCTTTAAACCTATTTGAGTATAAAGGATAGCACTCTGGTGCTGCATTGCAAGAGTCCCAGGATACGGTGCAGAGTTTGTGTGTTCTTCCTATTGTGCAGTGCCTCCCACATCCCAAAAACCTACCGATAAGGTACAGTAATTGGTTCCCTACAAACTAGCCTTAATTTGTGGTGGGAATAGCAAACTGTCGTAGCAACTTTATATTGTGAGCTTCTCTCAGGGAAAATTAGTGACATGACGATGAATGTAAATTGCTGCCAACGTTTTGTGTGTGTGTGTGTGTAAATATTATGACTATGGTAGGGATTATACTAGGTGGGAGGAGGTGCCACAGTGTGAGTGTCAGTAGACGATGTTTGGTGTTAGTAAGGAACAATCTTACCTCAATGTGAAGGTTAAAGAGTAAAATTGTTGGACACTAATACAAATGACACGTTTCTCAGGGTTCACCCTCTTCTTGAACACTTTGTCTTATCTTCCTGCAGCATGAATAAGGAGCGCCTGATAGGGATTAGATTGTTAACTCAATAGGGACAGTTAGGGACATGACTATGGACTCTGTGTTGGAAGATGTCATGGTTATATAAATACATATGTTTTCTATCCAGTGTATCTAACTGGGCTCGGTTCCCACTTGGAGTGGATGCAAAACTGCACAGTAAGCTAATCCATTTAGGGGATGTACTGAGGTCCATCACACATTCGCACTGTCCAATTTGCATCTGCTCTGTCCACTGTGTCCACTTCAATTACCGTGTTTGACCGCCATACTAGCGAGTCCCTTGGTTCCGCTGCAGGAGCATGGGGCTCTCCATAGGATTGCAATAGAACAATTCTCCCTAGCAACAGGAATCCTTTTCATTGGTATGGGCATCCCCATGCTTCTGCCTGGCACTTATCTGTTTACTCGCTTCAGGACCGTCTGTGCACCAGGCGTTTTGCAGAAAAATATGGATTCGCAGCAAATTGATCTTAAGTAGATCCTATTTTTAACAATAGGATCCACTTCCTGCGTTTTAGTGAAAGGGCAGAAAACATTCTGTACGGTTTTCTGCACAAGTGGCAACCGAGCCTTACTAATTTAGTAGGGTGGGTGTTTCTGGCAGGGCTGTGAGGTCAAGGGGTTGGAGCAATTTTGGGTACCTGGAATCAGTCAGAAAAAAATGCACAGATTCTGAGTCCTAATAAATTTATGCTGTAGTGTAAAATAGAAAATATTATAAATTGTTCTATTTCTCAGATAATTATCATCATAAATAACTTATATATACAGTAATAGCAGTCATTTCTAAAAGATGCCACTGATGAGTCACACGGTGATGAAAACAATAGGGTGGAGCTTGATGCGGAAGCGAGTTTAGCGTGTCAGCAGAATGGACCCCGGTAGCGGTGACAACACTACACGGGAGCACATGCACCAAGTGCGCGGCGGAGGTAACGTGAATGAGCCTGGATACGGAAGCCTGCCAGCCGGCCAACTTACAGGGGAAAGTCCGTTCTGTAAAACTGTACGCCTTATATGTGCGCTATTTATATTGAGGTTGATCATCATAAGTGGACCAGTGACACGTATCAAAATGAGAAGAGGGACCTGAGTGGTGAGGGACAACCTGGGAATGTTCCCAAGGCGCTTCAGACCCCTAGATTGGGTCAGAAATTGCAGTAAGTGAACCACAAAAGGGTGTGGTGATGACCTGTTCACATAGAAGGGAAGTGACCATTGAACTACCTAAGGAAAAGGGAGGATTGCTGTTTTTTGAAATAGTGGTGCAAGTGGAATTAAGAGGACTGGTTCACACTAGCTGTTGCTGAACTGTTTATGTGGAGAGTGCAATTTTTTTTTTAGGATATAATATACTAGATGCTGTTTTATGGACTAGATTTAAGTAGATGGTTATAAGGAACTTATCTGTATCTTTTGTATTTTTATTGTATCTGGGGAAAGTTGCACCGAGAGCCGGGCTGAGACCTCCACTTCCCGGTCTAGGGGCTTGTTCCCCGCTGATGACGTGCAGGCTGGAACACAGGCTACAATTATAGGCAGAGGGCGCGTTCTCCGTACGCCCTCCGCAAAGGTAAACTGTAGTCAGCTGACAGCGCAGTGTCAGCTGATTTTACAGCTGACACTTAGGCAGGATGTACTGCCGTCTGGATGTGCGGAGTGTGGCTGGCCACTGATTGGATGAGAGTTGTATTTAAAGGTGCTGAGTGCTCCCAGTCATCGCCCGTGATAGCATAGCTGTGGCTAGTTGCTGGTTGGGTTGTGCACTCTTACCTGTGTCATTGTTATCTGGAATTGACCCTTGCGTCAGGAAGTGAATTACAAAACCACCCTGGAAAAGCGCCTTTACCACACACTCAGCGCATAGTGGAGCGCCGAGAGGGGAGGGGGAGCGCACAAAAACGCAAAACGCTTGTGTTTGCATTTTCAATTTTAGGTTTGAATGAGGCCTAATAGAGGAAGAATCCCCTCATTCTTCTGCAGAGTACCTGCACATCACTCTTATATGTACCCACAAAAAACAAACAAAAGAAACTTCACTACCCATCAATATGTGTAGAAATTGTATTGCAAAAGTACAATTTTACTATAGACCACAGTCCTAGGGAGTAGCTATACCATATATAGGGCCTTATATTCACTTTGTATCATAGGAAATTAACTGAATAAGGGCCAGTTCACACTTTTATAATAAAAAATAAATTAAAAAAAGGGTTTTTTAACCTCCACTCAGCGCAGAAACGGATGCTAATATTAAAAATAGAATCTGCATGCACTTGTTTACCGTAAAGGCCAGGACAGTGTCCTTTCTCACTAGGCTAATACTAACGTGTCCCACTGTGGCTCTGTCCCTCGTGCATAGCCTGGTGGCTGGCAGAAGCATGGGAATCTCCATTGGGCTGCAAAAGACCAATGGGAATCCTCAGCAACAGGAAGAATGCTCATTGGAACATGCTGAACCAATGAAAATTCTCCCTGTTGCTATGAAGAATTGGAGGCTGTCTACCTCCAACTTGAAGACAGGCTCTCCAGAAACAACATCCCTGACCCTCTTCAATCTGGCTTCAGGAAATATCACAGCTGTGAAACAGCCCTCACCCAGATTTGCAATGATCTGCTCATTGCAAGAGACAAGGGTCAATGTTCCATCCTGATTTTGCTCGACCTCTAAGCGGCTTTTGACACAGTCGATCATGAAATCTTGCTCAACAGGCTACAAGAGTACTGTGGCATAGATGGCATTGTTCTCCAGTGCTTCAACTCCTTCCTGGCTGGCAGAACACAAAGGGCAGCCTTAGGGCCCTTCCTCTCCAACCCTGTACCACTAAAATACAGTGTACCTCAGGGCGCAATATTATCCCCTTTACTTTTCACCATATACATGCTGCCACTTGGAGAAATCATACAAAAACATGGCCTGACATATCATTGCTATGCTGATGACACCCAGCTATATTTGTCATTCAAACCTGGCATCACAGACCCTAGTCCACAAATAAACTCATGCTTAGCTGAGCTTCAGGAGTGGATGAATATGAATTGGCTAAAACTTAATGCTGACAAAACTGAGGTTCTTGTTATCGAGGGCCAGGGCTCAACAGCAAAGCAGCCCCAGTCTCAACCAACACCACTAAGGATAGGGAGCTCCGACCTGAAAAACTCAGACTGTGTGCGCAGCCTGGGAGTACTGATTGATAGGAAATTAAGCTTCAGGAATCAAATCTCAGCTGTTGTGAAACATTCCTTCTTTCATCTAAGGAATATTGCAAAGATTAAACACCTAATTCCTTCAGAGGATCTTCCAACCCTAGTTCATGCCTTCGTCACATCAAGGTTAGACTACTGCAACGCCCTCTACACAGGCCTGCATAAGAAAGACTTACGCCGCCTGCAATTAGTACAGAATGCTTCCGCAAGGCTGTTAACGAGCCAACCCCGCCATTGCCACATAACACCAACCCTGAGCTCACTCCACTGGCTACCGATAAAATGGAGAATTCTGTTTAAGATTGGCTTACTGACATTCAAATACTTGCACAATCTGGGCCCTGGATACCTGAAGGACTTGTTGCAACTGCATCACACCCCCCACAATCTTAGATCAAAAGGATGCAACACCATGGTCACCCCCAGAGTCCACCTCAAAACCTTTGGAGACAGAGCCTTTTGTCATGCTGCCCCTACACTTTGGAACTCCCTGCCACACCCAATCAGGACAGCTCCATCCCTGGAAGCATTTAAGTCTAAACTGAAAACCTACCTCTTTAGTCTGGTATTCATGAACATCTGACTATCTCCTCTGTAACACAACCCAGCCTGCAACCCTGTATTAATCTGAGACACAACTATGCGCTTTGAGTCCTATGGGAGAAAAGCGCTTTACAAATGTTATTGTATTGTATTATTGTATTGTATCCTATGGTGAGCCACATTCACTTGTCCCACAGGCAGGAGCGTGTTGATCAAGGGCGAAGTGGACAGGCGGACGGGGAGCGGATGGTGCAGATTGCTTCAAGCAGATGCAAAATGGATGGAATGCAACCGCTAATGTGCCTGTTTGGCATGCAGAAGCATCTGCCAGCATGCTGTATTTTTGGGATGATGGGCAGGTTTCAGAACTAGTGTTGCAGACTCATATGTTTTAGTGTATACTAATGTACTGTATATGGTATGCAATGTAAATGCATACGTGTTAAAAAGTGTGAATGAAGCCTTTCCCAATAATTTTTCTGCCTTCAATAGATCACATTGGTTTATACGTTTGTTCCAGAGCAGGTACTAGCATAATAGATCAGGCTTATTAATGTCTTTTCATGAGCTGTAAAGTCATACAAGGATGTCTGTCATGTGACATTATTAAACAAGGATTGTTCATGTACTGTCTGCCTGATTGATATCTGACAAGGTCAGCTGACAAATGGTCCAGTCTTTTCAACCTGATATCTTGCTGGCTTGCTCATTGTGGAAACGGTTGTGCATAAAAAGTGTAGGGCACAATTTCCAGAAGTTTGGTGTTAATCAGCTTTGTTTTGTGGTAGAAAAATGGAAAGTGCAGCAGGTATATTAGCTATATTCATGCATGATATGTACAAGCAGTGGAGCAATAACCTCCTAGATTCTGCCTGTTTTTCTATGTTTGTAGTTCACATTTAGAACGAGAATGAAAAAGAAAACATTTATTCGGCATCCTCACAATAAATGGACAGTACAAAATTAGCATAATTAAACAAAATTAGCATAATCCTGCATCAACTCAAAATGATTTGCATCTCTCATTGACCATCGCTACTCTTCACCTGTGTGAAAGTGGCTGACCCCTCAGCAGACTGCTTTTTTGTGTGGGAACTTCTGCACACGTCACAGTACAGCATAAAATCTCTTTACAGTAAAGGACATTAACATTTGAGTCCTGTTTCAGAAACATAATATATTGGAGGCTTACCATAGTTGCAGTGCTCCTGGCAGTTCTTAAAAGCAGAAAAAATCAAGCTCAGACAGTACATATTTCATCTTCTTCCAGCCCTTACACAATACACAACATATAGTTATGGTGAATTGTTCAAGGTATAAACAGAAAAGAGGAACACTATTTATGAAGGTGGAAAAAATGTAAAATAACAGTGGATACAGCTGATTTTATTAAGATGGAAATTAGCATTTCCTCATAGAGGCCCAGTGCACACTTCAAAAACCTCCTAGCAGATCCTCAAAATGCTAGAGGTTTTGAAGCAGATTTCAGAGCGAATCTAGGCATGTTTAGAGACATTTTCTAAACATGCCTAGCGTTTTTGGGAGCGTTTTTGTGTAGCAGATTACAAATATTGTTACAGTAAAGCTGTTACTGAACAGCTATTGTAACAAAAACGCCTGGAAAACCGCTCTGATCTGGTGTTTTTCAGAGCTGTTTTCCACTTTCCTTTTTTTTTTTTTAAGTTGGCTGGTGTCTTACTGTAGTGTGTGAAAGAACAGTTGTTTGTTTTTTTTTTTTTTTTTTTTTTTTTAAATCTTTTGGTAATAAAAATTCTATTTAAAGAGACTCCGTAACAAAAATTGCATCCTGTTTTTTATCATCCTGCAAGTTCCAAAAGCTATTCTAATGTGTTCTGGCTTACTGCAGCACGTTCTACTATCACCATCTCTGTAATAAATCAACTTATCTCTCTCTTGTCAGACTTGTCAGCCTGTGTCTGGAAGGCTGCCAAGTTCTTCAGTGTTGTGGTTCTGTGATGCATCTCCCCCCTCCAGGCCCCTATCTGTACACTGCCTGTGTATTATTTAGATTAGGGCAGCTTCTCCCTTCTCTCTTATCTTTTACAAGCTGGATAAATCCTCCTCTGAGCTGGCTGGGCTTTCACATACTGAGGAATTACATACGGGCAGAGCTGTCTGCACTCTGCAGGAAGAAACAGCCTGACACTTCAGTGGAAGATAGCTGCAGGGGGAAAGAAACACACAAATGATCTCTTGAGATTCAAAAGGAAGGGTGTATACAGCCTGCTTGTGTATGAATGTATTTTCTATGTGTGGACATACTGTACATCAACCTACTTCCTGTTTTGGTGGCCATTTTGTTTGTTTATAAACAAACTTTTTAAAACAGTTTTTAACCACTTTTAATGCGGCGAGGAGCGGCGAAATTGTGACAGAGGGGAATAGGAGATGCCCCCTAACGCACTGGTATGTTTACTTTTGTGCGATTTTAACAATACAGATTCTCTTTAAACCTTACCCTCCGTCACATGAAACACTAATGTGTAATTTGTAAATCAGACACATGAAAGGTGTTTTCTTATGATGATTATTCCTACCCTTCACTTAGCTATTTCATAGAACATCTTGTCACAGCAGTTTCTGGAGCAACGATCTTCTGAGCTGTTGTAAACCATTTCTGATGATGACAGTAAGTAAGAGATAATAAATAGATAAATCAGACAGTAGGGCGATGTACAGGGAGTTTTCATCTTACACATTTACATGAATTTTAAATAACGTAATCTGCCCGATTAGCCAAGCTTTTTGAATGAAACAAGCTGTCTAAGATAAGACAGGTTATTATGATGATGTATTTAAGATGCTGGAATGTGGGAGTAGCAGTAATACACAGGTCTCAAATGTCTTGTCTGTCATGGAAAAAAACCCTTTGAGATAAAGTATGGAAGCGGTATGGCCTGATTGAATACAAATATATTTGTTATAAAAATACAAAACTTTATTAAACACTTGCATAAGGGTATCTATAAAAACAAATGACAGCTAATGTCCCCAGAACCCTCACCACCCCTAAACCCACCTGACCCTACAATAATATCCACTAGACCTGTATGTCTAATTATAACTATGTGCACATAGATCAAAAATGTAGGTGCAGTGCAGCCCAAAAACAAGAGTCCAACCTGACACATGCAGGATTAAGGAGAGATCCAACAATTGCACTTGAGTTTTTTTCAGAAAAAATTATTGTGGAGAGATAGAATAAAGGGTGTCCTCAACTCCCAGCCAAAATATAGTTCAATTTCATAGCCGTCCTGTAGCCATATACCATGACACAAGGTTGTAACAGTTGCCAATCTGCTGTCGTTTATCAGGCGTGCTCAACACCTAATACACAGTCCATGCATATACACAACCGTCTGTATGTCTAGAAGCCCATCTGTATTGCATACATCAATCCAAACTGAGCAGCATAGGTGGGGAAACAAAATTCCATATAACTGCAGCTCATATGTGGTAAAGCAAAAGCATAGGCATAAGCATATTGCAGTTCATTACAGGTAAGCAGAGCCAGGCTGGAGGCAAATCATACAGCTGAGTAGCGGTGGCAAAAAGACATGGTGACAGCGTGTCTATTATCTTGAAAAGCATGTAGTGTGCCCGGTGGGCTCTTACTGGTCTTGACAGGTGATGGCTGGGAGTAGGAGATGTACCAGGCGTTCAGAGGAGGTCGGGTATCGGGACAATTGCCGCCATGGTGGAGGATGGCGTGTCTGGCATGAACTTGTATAGCATTTTTCTATGCTTACAAATCATTGAGATTTTTTTTGTTCACAGTCATGCAGTATTCTGTAGAGATTCACTGAGCTTTGGTGCTCTGCAGAGAACTGGTCCACTGGAAGCACATTACAGGGTTCTCAGTACAATCAGGTCTACAACTTCGCTTATTGTTGCAAAACCAGCGGAGTTTGTGTAAGCAGATCTCATCATTGTTTTGAATGTGAAAAAGGGTTATAAATGTTTTCACTGACTACAATATTGGGGGGGGGGGGGGGGGTAGGCACACATCATGTCCATGCAGGGAAGCTACTAAAAGGAATTTAGAGAACCATAATCAAGAGCTATTCAGATCTGATTGAGCACTCAATAGGCAGGGTTTGTCGTTTGTTTTTTGAATAGCTGATCAGGTCGGCTGGAGTAAAAAATTTTGCTCTGTGGATCCATCATTTTAAATGTGCTAAAATAGTTTTCTTAGTTATGAGCTGGTACAAACCTTCTTTTTACTAACCACAAGAAAATGTATGCGTGCTCAACACCAAGCTTAACCCTTGCAAGTCCGGCTCAAGGCAACCGCTTTGCGGTATTAGTTTTTTCCCTGCAAAGTTTGTGACGAGTGACATATGTGTGCTTTTCTTGTCAACACCTTAAAGGGCACCCAAAGTGAGAGGAATATGGAGGCTGAAGTCTTCAGCCCCATATAAACAATGCCATTTGCCTAGCTGCCATGCTGAGCTTGTGGCGTCAGTCGTTTTTTAGTCACACAACTGCAACAAGCATGCAGCTAGTGGAGACAGACCAGAGTCAAAGCATATGATCTGCAGCTCTTTCTGGGCTTGCTTGTTGTAGGTGTGTGACTCAAAAACAATTACAACCTAAAGCTCAGCATGAGAGCCAGACAACTGGTATTGTTTATAAGAGAATACATAAGGCAGCCTCTGTTTTCCTCAAACTTCTGGTTCCCATTAAAGTGGTGGTGTACATACAGTGCATCCAGAAAGTATTCACATACATACCCCATAATAACAGCATGAAAAAAAAGTTTACTTGAGGTTTTGGCAAATTTACTAAAAAAACAAAACTGAGAAATCACGTGTACATGAGTATTCACAGCCATCGCTCAATACTTTGCCGATGCACCTTTGGCAGCAATTACAGCCTCAAGTATTTTTAAATATGATGCCACAAGCTTAGCAGACCTATCTTTGGCCAGCTTTGCCCATTCCTCTATGCAACTCCTCTCAAGTTCCATCAGGTTGTATGGGAAGCGTATGTGCACAGCCATTTTAAGATCTCACTAGAGATGTTCAATTGGATTCAGTCTGAGCTCTGACTGGGTCACTCAACATTCACAGAGTTGTCCTGAAGTCACTACTTTGATATCTTGGCTGTGTGCTTAGAGTCGTTGTCCTGCTGAAAGATGAACCATTGCTCCAGTCAGAGTTCAAGATCGTTCTGGAGCAGGTTTTCATCCAGGATGTCTCTGTACATTGCTGCAGTCATCTTTCCCTGTATCCTAATTAGTCTCCCAGTTCCTGTCGCTGAAACTAATCCCCCACAGCATGATGCTGACACCACCATGCTTCACTGTAGGGATGGTATTGGCCTGGTGATGAGTGGTGCTTGGTTTCCTCCAAACATGAAGCCTGGTATTCATACCAAAGAGTACAATCTTTGTAACATCAGACCAAACAATTTTTATTTTCATGGTCTGAGAGTCCTTCAGGTGGCTTTTGGCAAACTCCAGGTGGCTGCCTTGTGCCTTTTTACTAAGGAGTGGCTTCCATCTGGCCACTCTACCATACAGCCCTTATTGGTGGATTGATGAAGAGATGGTTGTCCTTTTGGAAGGTTCTCCTCTTTCCACAGAGGACCTCTGGAAGAGTGACCTCCCTGATTAAGGCCCTTCTCTACCAGTCGCTCAGTTTAGATGGCCGGCCAGCTCTAGAAAGAGTCCTGGTGGTTTTGAACATCTTCCACTTACAGATGAGGGAGGCCACTGTGCTTATTGAGACCTTCAAAGCAGCAAAGATTTTTCTGTAACCTTCCCCAGATTTATGCTTCGAGGCAATCCCGTCTCAGAGGTCTACAGACAATTCCTTTGACTTCATGCTTGGTTTGTGCTCAGACATAAACTATCAACTGTGGGACCTTATATAGACAGGTGTGTGCCTTTCCAAATCATTTCCAATCAACTGAATTTACCACTGGTGGACTGCCGAAACATCTCAAGGATGATCAGGGGAAATGGGATGCAATGAGCTCAATTTTGAGCTTCATGGCAAAGGCTGTGAATACTTATTTACATGTGTAGAAGCAGTAGAGTTACCGAGTTAGCCATCAGTAAAAGCAAGAAGTTTTGAATCAGGATGGTAACATTTATTGGCTAACCTAAGGGCTCAAACTCACTAGCAGCCTTTTCTACGCGCTAGTGATTTGATAAAGCTCTTGCTAATGTAATGCTATGGGGGATTTTTATAAAATCACATCGATCAAGTGGGATCACACCCATAGCACTACATTAGCAAGAGCTTTTCAAATCACTGTAAGTTAGCCAATAAATGGTATCATCCTGATAATAAAACGTCTTGCTTTTATCTACATGTGCTTTCTCAAGTTTTTATTTTTAATAAATTTGTAAAAATCTCAAGTAAACTTTTTTCATGTTGTCATTATGGGGTGTTGTTTGTAGAATTCTGAGGAAAAAAATGAGTTTACCGGTAATCCATTTTGGAATAAGGCTTTAACATAACAAAAAGTGGAAAAAGTGATGTGCTGCGAATCCTTTCCCGCATGCACTGCATAAATCAATTTGCGTAAAGTGAATCTGAAGTGAAAATAAACTTATGAGATAATGAATTGTGTAGTTCAGCTAAGAAATAGAACATTAGTAGCACAGATATGAGTCTCATATTGTTTCCAGTACAGGTGGCCATACACTGATAGATTTACAGCAGATTCGACCATCAGATAGATTTCTGTCAGATGCCTGTCAAGTCAAATCTGACAGGAATCTATCTGATGTGTGCCGCACACTAGGAACAGATTTCCAATAGATTTCAGAATTAAATCTATTGGAAAGCTATTGAAAATCGATCTAAATGCATTATTGAACCATTAGATGCAATGCAACTCTATGGGCCATCGATCTGCTGCCAGCAGCAGATCTACCTAGATCTTCCATCCTGTCGGATAGATCAAATCGAACGAAGTCGCCAACAAATCAATCGGAAATAGATTTCCAATTGATCGATTCGGATCGATGGCTGAAATCGACTAGTGTATGGGCCCCTTAAGAGTTACAGAAACTTCACTTATCTATGCAGAAAAGCTTCTCTTAGCTCTCTGACTAATTTAGTCAGATAGCAAAGCTATTTTCAGAAGCACTTATCTCAACCTGTCTCTCACTGTTTCTTGTTTGTTTAATGTTTTTCTACCAGGAAGTTCAAAGTGTCATTAGCTCTGCTTTTTTTCATCATTTAACATACAGAGCATAATTTGTACACTGCAAATATTAGAGAATGATGCAGTGTTATAGAAAAACAGCTATATAACTAAAAATATGAGACTCTCTTCTTTGCTACTAATACTCTATTAATTATGCATACTACACATATAGTTCATTATGTTAAAAGGGGTTTTTTTTTCGGTGTCACTTGAAAAAACCATCAACTGAAACACTGATCAATAATTAAATATACTTTGATTATTTGACACCCTTTTATAATATATAGGCATGTGTTCCAGTTTATACACTGTGCTTACTCTGGCCTCTGCTTGAGTATTATGCCTTAAACTTTCCTTACTGTCTCTCTACATCTGTGAACACTGCCTACATGGAATGGACCACTCCTAATTCATTTCTGAAACTTTATGCTGGGAATACACGATGCATTTTTTCGGTCGATTTTCCATTCGATCAATTTTCAATTCGTTTTTCTGCTCGATTTCCCACTCGATTTTCTTATCTTATCTATTTCCATTCACTTCTATGAGAAATCAAGCAGTAAAGCGATTGAAAGTAAGATCGGACATGTTGGAAATTATCTATTGTAGATTACATTGTAGATTGGAGTAGTAGCAAAATCAGTAATAGAAGTATATTGCGTTATTGATCAGTGATTCATTTTGTGTCATTTAAACTGTAGTTATATGTACACTACTTATTACAATACATATTTTCCACATTAAAATATAAATAGTTATAATCGCATTTTAGCGCAAAGTCTAATAAATAAAACTGAAAAAACAACATATGTATTTTCTAAAACACCCCAGCATGTCTTCCATCTTCCTTATTGTGCATTCTTCTCTTCTAACCATTTATGGAAGCATTTCTAGTCAGAAAAGGGTGCAAGGAGAGTGACATTGGTCTGGTTTGGCACATTTCACTGTCCTAGACACTGAAATGCTGAACTTACGTTAATGTATTGTAAATGTTTTAGAATGTGGCTGTCACCTGCTATCCTTTAGTTTCCTGTCTAGCTATCATGTTTTCCTGTAGTGTAAGGCAGGAGGAAATCTGAGATGTCATTTGTAGTACAAGAAAACAGTAGTTTGAATTATTTGTTTGCAACATGAACTTGGGTTTCAGAGTATAATCGGGTTATCTAGTATTGAATTTCCATTAACTCTACTTGCCTACAAAACAATGGTTTGGAAAGTTGTGAGTATAATATATAATTTACATTCTTATACAGAAACTTTGTTTAGTTTTAAGGATATATTTTGAAGATTGCGCAGATACATTTTTTTTTTTTTTAGGTTTTCACTAAAGGAGAATGTAATCATTTGTTTCTTAAAGGATAATTGAATTGATGGAAATATGAAAGCTGCTTTTACTAACACTTTTTAAAGCGTACCTCAGGTAAAAATGACAGCCTTTCATGAGACTCTTCTTAATGATGGAGGATTTGGGGAGGGGGGTTGGTGTCAGGGTTAAACACCTGTTCTGGTGCCATCCCTCCTGGCAGGGGATTGCTCAGCCCCCCTTGGAGATACATTTTTTTTTTCTATGAAAATTGCAGAGGCCCTGGCCACCCACATCTGCGGCCTACCCCAGCTCAGCAGCCATGGCCTAATTGATGGATTCTGAGCCGGTGGCAGGCCTTGGCAATGCAGGTGTAGGCTTCTGAAGAGCTTTGGAAATGTGGTGGCTGCTTTCCCAAGGAGGGGGGGCAGAGCGTCACCTGTGACCCGATGACATTTGATCACGTAAGTATTTAGAGGGTTGCTTTAGTGTAAATAAAAATTGAGTTAAACTTACCTGGGACTTCTTGCAGCCTCCTAGAGTTAGCGGTTGCACTCTCGCGGCTGGGAGTGCTCTGGGCATGCCCAGTAGCAATTTTTGTGTATTGTGCATTTGCAAAACTCTCCCACGGGAGCACAGTGAGGAGGCATGTGGCCGGCCAGCTATACGGGGGTCGCTGGTGCTGGCTGGAGGGACTCGGACCGACGTCGTGGGCACAGGATGACTTCAGGGGGCTGCAAGAAAAGTTAAACTCCTTTTTTAATTACACTTTAGATTTCCTTTGCCCATCCATCATCATTTTTGCCTTAGGTACTCGCCTTGATAATTTCTGAGTCTCTTACTTGAAGCAAGTACTATATTCAGTCAGTGAAGTAAGAAAGGAAACTAAGGGCTCATTCACACTGCGTATGGTACATTCCGTTATAATGCACATTGTGTAGGACATGCATGATAGCATAAAAGGCCATTGACTTTCTAGTTACCGTTCACAGTTCACATTACAGAAAGTATTCCTGCATGATGCAATGTAACGCACCTGAGAACACTATTACACAATGCATGCCGTTTCCTGTTGGGTTATATTATGTTGAACCTTCCAGTGTTTGTGCTAAAAATGGACTCTGCCACGCATTAGGAACACGTGCATGAAATTGCATTTGTACACGCATTGTCTAGTGTGAATGAGCCCTTAATGCCTAACATGTGTAGCCTTTCTAAATTAATAAATTAAGATGTATTACAGGAAGGGGAATCACTTCACATTGAGGGAAGCAGCATTTTTTTTTTGGGGGGGGGGGGTGAAGAATGGTATCCTAGGACGAGATTCCTTGAGATTATGCAGAAATGATGATGTAAATGTCCAGTATAGCGTGGAAGCAGGTTATTTCTTGCTGGCGTGTATGCCTGGGGTTTCCGTCTCACCTGCAGCATAAGATCGTTTCCTGGGTTCTCATTACAACAGGGTCTTGCTATGGACATTCACAACATATCCAGTGCATTAGCTCACAGCATGACCCCATGTTCAGACTATTCCTGTTGTCTGTTGCCATGGACACATCATAGATTGCATGCTATCTATGATGTGTCCAGGAAAAATTGTGCAAGACTGGACATTGCAATAGATATAACACAGTGGCTGGAACAAACGTGTCACCACAGGTCTGAAAGGTTTCTATGCATCAGTATGTCTGTTGGTATGTTGTGGTCTTTTCCATGAAACCGACCAATTTCAAGCTAGGTGTGAACCTAACCTTTGTGATGTGAGATGGAAGACTTTCCTTGGTTCATGCACTACGTTTCCAAATTCTTTATTAAACAATTTTTTTCTTATCTTAAAATTAATGTATGTTGGCTTTACCACTATTAGCAGAGCTAAGTACTTTGAGTTGCTTGGCGGGGGTGGGGAGAAACAAAAAGCGAGGATCACTCCCTACTCAGCTCTGCCTGGAGGGGAGTGTCCAACTGAGTCTTAAAACATGAACATGCTAGGTGCGCTTCTGTCTGCTTCTGTGCTAACCTTAGCCACAGATGATCAATGTTACTGACTGATAAAGGTTGCTGAAAAATGTACAGTGTGTTCAGGACCTTGACCTTAAAGAAAATCTGTAAGTTTATAAAAAGAAAAAAAAACAATTACCTTTTGGAGGAGGAAGCCTCTGGATCCTAATAAGGCTTCCCCCATCCTTCTCAGCCATCCCGATCCAGCACTGGCAGCCTTGAAAAATTAAAACAATAATAATATTGGCCTGCCTGCACAGGCACACTAGATGGCTCGCACCTGCTCATTAGAGCGGACCCAATCGGGCTCTGCTATTTCCACTGGAGCCCGAGGAGAAAGCTGCTTGTGTGCTTATGTGCAGAGGTGACAAACACCGACAAGCAGACTTTCGGGGGTCCCACCACTGACTCCCCCCTCCTGAGGTAAGTATCCCCTAGCGACACTTTCAGTTAGAATGAAAATGCATTAATAAATATTTAACAGCACAACACACATTACAAGTTGTCGCATCTTATGAGAACCAATAAGAAATCGCCTTAGGGCCTATTTCCACTAGTGCAGAATTCCCAGCGTTTCCCCACATGCGATTTGAGCTGGGAAACGCTGTCTAGCCTGTCAATAGGCTTGACGTCGGAATCGCATGGCAATGGGATTTACGCAACATGCTGCAGTTTACCACAGCATGCGTTCATGGCATACTCTCATCAATGCAAATGCTGGCATGCACCCCGCAAGTCACACGCCGGTATAGTAGAAACCGGCAATTACACCATAATTTCTGATTTGTATAAATGAGCATTTTGTTTGTTATGAAATAAAACAAAATAAAAAAAAGATGTTAAGCATTTGAACAAAGAGCACTTATAATCACACTGTAATGATCATAGGCCTAACGCATGCCAAAAAAAAGCTTGGTACTTGGTATCTAACCCTTCCCTCCACCACGAGTTATTAATGGTTGCTTTGTTTCATCACCCAAGGAGAAGTGAGAAGTATTTGCAGTTATGAGAATTCCTTTAAGACATTTTGTTTTATTCTGGCTAGGCAAGCCTTTTCTTCAGTCTGTGACCTCTGCCTGCTTTTTAATGGTGACAAAGATATGCTCTCCACAAGTGTTACCATAGCGCTGAACCTTCACCCCAGCTCAGTGGGAATCTTCAGCATGAAAACATATACTGAATTTCCTGACTTAAGGCTAAGTGTTCCATTTATTGCAGCCACCATTATCATCTGTATTATTACCTGAAAGATGATGCCGATTTAGATGACACCTCGATTAATATTCACTTGCTTTTCCTAATATGTTATTAATGTCTTGCTACAGTAGTGTAAAATACACAGGGCTATTAGCTGTTTCTCAAGTAATCTGTAATGTTACATTGCTGTTACATTTGTACATATATAAACTGCTGACTAGAAACTAGTAACACATCTCTTCACTTAATTGCACTTTCCAGTGTATGCAAATAATGCTGAAAAATGATAAGAATCATAAATGGCTGGCCCTATGTTAGTCAGTCATGGTAATATTTTAGAAAGATCTAATAAGCAATTTGATTATTCTTTGCAATTGTTGAAAGATATTTACAAGCTATGTGATCCTTAAAGGACAGGTCTGAGCAGAAAAAAAAATATTTACTTACCTGGCGCTTCCTCCATACCCTGGGAGCCTATCTGTCCCTCGCTGCAGCTTCAGTGTCCCGGGGTCCCCTCTGTTGTAGATGCTGACCTCACCAGGTCGGCATCTTCTGCATGAGCGTGCAGCTTTCATTGCGCTCACGCGGCCTAGAACGTTCAGCGCAGGCACACAATGCTCCTGGATGCGGATGTGCGCTCGCTCGGGTGCAGAAGATTCCAACCTAGCAATGGAGGGGACACCGGAGATGTGGTAAGGGACAGATAGGCTGCCAGGGGCTGGAGGAAGCCCCGGGTAAGTAGATCTTGTTGTTGTTTTTTTCTCCTCGGATGTGTCTTTTAAAGTGACACTGAAGCAAAGAAAAACTTATGATATAATGAATTGTACAGTGGTGTGAAAAACTATTTGCCTCCTTCCTGATATCTTATTCTTTTGCATGTTTGTCACACTTAAAGGGAACCAGAGATGAACGTTTCACAAAAAATAAACATATCAGTTGATAGCTTGTAAAGAATAAATGCTCTACCTGATAATTTTGCCGCTCTGGTGTGCTTTTTTTAGTGTTTTTTATCCATTATTGCTCCAGGAAAAATCAAATATGGCCGCCAGCTCATATCCCTTCTCCTTCCGGGTTATATGAGTTGTTCTGGATGTGCTGTCTAGGCTATATGAGACTAGGCTGCTATCTAGGCTATATGAGAAAGGCTGCTGTGTGCTTTCATTTTGGTATGATGTACTGCCTGTAGGAAGTGTCTCTCATAGGAATGAAACTGCCGTTATTATCAGTATCTAGTGCACACAGGGATCAGATTGCAGCCACAGAGCTTCTCTCTCAGCAGAGCAGCCCCTCCCAGTCATCACAGCTCTCAGTATGCAAAGCAGGAAATCTAAGCCAGGAGAGGGGAAGGCTTGGGCTTGAAAACACTTCACAGAAGAGTGACTCAGCTATAATGATTCCAGGTCAAACCTCGACTGAATAGTCGGTGGATTCTTATCACAGCTGCTAATAGACTAATTAAGCAGATAACAATGAAACTAAAAGCAGGGTAGGTGTTTACTGTCATGTTCCCACTGATAAATGTAATAAAATACATGAGGGTGCTTCATCTCTGGTTCTCTTTAAATGTTTCTGCTCATCAAAAACCGTTAACTATTAGTCAAAGATAACATAATTGAACACAAAATGCAGTTTTAAATGATGGTTTTTATGATTTTAGTGAGAAAAAAAACTCAAAACCTACATGGCCCTGTGTGAAAAAGAAATTGCCCCCTGAACCTAATAACTGGTTGGGCCACCCTTAGCAGCAATAACTGCAATCAAGCGTTTGCGATAACTTGCGACGAGTCTTTTACAGCGCTCTGGAGGAATTTTGGCCCACTCATCCTTGCAGAATTGTTGTAATTCAGCTTTATTTGAGGGTTTTCTAGCATGATCCGCCTTTTTAAGGTCATGCCACAACATCTCAATAGGATTCAGGTCAGGACTTTGACTAGGCCACTCCAAAGTCTTCATTTTGTTTTTCTTCAGCCATTCAGAGGTGGATTTGCTGGTGTGTTGTGGGTCACTGTCCTGCTGCAGCACCCAAGATCGCTTCAGCTTGAGTTGACGAACAGATGGCCGGACATTCTCCTTAAGGATTTTTTGGTAGACAGTAGAATTCATGGTTCCATCTATCACAGCAAGCCTTCCAGGTCCTGAAGCATCAAAACAACCCCAGACCACCACACTACCACCACCATATTTTACTGTTGGTATGATGTTCTTTTGCTGAAATGCTGTGTTACTTCTACGCCAGATGTAACGGGACACGCACCTTCCAAAAAGTTCAACTTTTGTCTCGTCGGTCCACAAGGTATTTTCCCAAAAGTCTTGGCAATCATTGAGATGTTTTTAGCAAAATTGAGATGAGCCTTAATGTTCTTTTTGCTTAAAAGTGGTTTGCGCCTTGGATATCTGCCATGCAGACCGTTTTTGCCCAGTCTTTCTTATGGTGGAGTCGTGAACACTGACCTTAATTGAGGCAAGTGAGGCCTCCAGTTCTTTAGATGTTGTCCTGGGGTCTTTTGTGGCCTCTCGGATGAGTTTTCTCTGTGCTTTTGGGGTAATTTTGGTCGGCCGGCCACTCCTGGGAAGGTTCATCACTGTTCCATGTTTTGCCATCTGTGGATAATGGCTCTCACTGTGGTTCGCTGGAGTCCCAAAGCTTAAGAAATGGCTTTATAACCTTTACAAGACTGATAGATCTCAATTACTTTTGTTCTGATTTTGTTCCTGAGTTTCTTTGGATCTTGGCATGATGTCTAGCTTATGAGGTGCTTTTGGTCTTCTTCTCTGTGTCAGATAACTCCTATTTAATTGATTTCTTGATTGAAACAGGTGTGGCAGTAATCAGGCCTGGGGGTGACTACAGAAATTGAACTCAGGTGTGATAAACCACAGTTAAGTTATTTTTTAACAAGGGGGGCAATCACTTTTTCACACAGGGCCATGTAGATTTGGAGGTTTTTTTCTCACTAAATAATAAAAAACGTCATTTAAAACTGCATTTTGTGTTCAATTATGTTATTTTGACTAATAGTTAACGGTTTTTGATGAGCAGAAACATTTAAGTGTGACAAACGTGCGAAAGAATAAGAAATCAGGAAGGGGGCAAATAGTTTTTCACACCACTATATGTGTAGTATGGATAATTAATAGAACATTAGTAGCAAAGAAAAGTTTCATATTTTTTGTATATAGCTTTTTTTTTTTAAACTTTGCGTCATTTCGAATATTTGCAGTTTACAAATTACTCTCTGTATTTTAAATGATGAAACCGAGCAGAGCTAAGGTGAATGTCAGTTAAATCATGGTCTGTGATTTTTCATTTTCCAAAGACTTTAGTCTGATGTGTGTATGCACCCCTAGACCCTTTGAATTTCCGGGCAGGAAAACCTTAAACAAACAAGAAAAGGTGAGAGACAGGTTGAGATATGTGCTTCAGAAAACAGCACTCTAACCAACCCAAGTTGTACTGTACTGGAAAAAAAATAGGGGACTCATATTGTATCTGTGCTACTAATGTTCTATTTCTTAGCTTACGAGGGCGAAAAGGGATAATTTGCATATTCAGTAGTGGAGCATTGTGGGTAACCACAAGTGTTCACGTATAGCTGAATTATTGCAAATTGCCTTTTATCTTTATATCAGTCATATATATGACATTATATCAGTCATATATATATATCTATCTCCATATCTCCATATCTATCTCTCTATCTCTCTATCTATCTCTCTATCTCTCTCTCTCTATCTATCTATCTATCTATCTATCTATCTATCTATCTATCTATCTATCTATATATATATATATATACACATATATATATATATATATACATCTATACATACAGTCCAGAGGTGGGCAGCAGCTCAACAAACGGATAAACACTCTCCTGTTGGGGTGCACGCAATTGGGGGTGCCCAATTCCCCTGAAGTATAACAAAAAAATCCAGAGAATTGCAGCACACAAGCTCAATTTATTGAGCAAACAATACAGCTTACAGCAGCAAACGTTTCGGCTGACCACAGCCTTTGTCAATGCTAATTACGGTAATATAAATCACATGATCACTTTTATACCTGCAGGGAAATGACATCATCATATCACATGATCTCCCAACCAGGAAGTAAACAAAATAAGGAAGCAATGAATTGCAAATACACATATGGCAGTCCATAATACATGATCCACTTATCTGATTGCAGACAACTTTATGTAGAATAATGTCTTTATCCAGACCCAAACATATCTATTGATTTTTTTCTAGGAAAAGTCCAAACCTGAAAGTTATAAAAAAAAATGAAGGTCAAAGTCATGATTGAGACCTCCTGGGTGCAGACTACCCAGCCTATCTATCCATAATACCTCACGTTTCTTTAACATCAATATTCTATCCCCTCCCCTTCTTGGTTTGGGGATATGATCGATAATCATGAATTTAAGATCAACGTCTTTGTGACCGAATTCCCTGCAAAGACGAGCCACAGGTAAGTCAGAGTTGACATTCCTGACAGAGCTCCTATGCTGTGCAATACGATCCCTCACCCTTTGGGTGGTTTCCCCTATGTAATTCAATCCACAGGAGCATCGCAGTAAATACACTACATAGGAGCTCTGGCAGGTTAAGTGAAATCTGATACTGTATCTGTCACCAAATGTCGAGCCCTTAATGACATGGCGGCACTCGCTACAAGATAAACAAGGGAAACTTCCCACTCGTGTCGGACCCAAAAAGGTAGTTAAACTCTTAGGGACAGGATCTGTATCTACATGGACCAAGCGTCTACCCACTGTCTCATTCTTCCTGTACGCAGGAATAGGAGGCAAAGAAAATTCTGGTATTTCCGGATAGGCATCCGCAAGCATGTGCCAATGTCGCCTCACACTTGCAAGTACCTTATGGGAAAAGCCATGAAACTGGCACACAAAAGGAAGACGTGGTTGGGTACACTTTTGATCACTCGGAGGGGAGTCGGGCTCCATGACATGTTGTAACTCCTCTTGTAATAAAGAATCAGGATATCCCCGCTCCGAGAGCCTCTTACACATCCGCTGTCTAGCCTGTGCAGCCTGTGTCTCATCCGAGACAATCCTATTGACCCGCATCAGCTGGCTCCGGGCGGGTGGTAGCTCTCGAAGCGGAGGAGTTGATTCCGATCAGTCGGTTTCTGGTACAAATTGGAAGATAGAGAACTCCCCTGTCTTCGTATGGTAGTGTCCAGGAAATGAATTTCAGTTTTGTCATGGACAATTTCAAATCCAATATTAGGATGAAAATTAAGTTCTGAATGAAAGGACATGAGGGATCCAATGTCGCCCCGCCATATCGCAAAGATGTCGTCTATGTAGCGCCACCAGACGCGACAGTGTCTGGCGAACGCTACATTAGAATAGACGTACCTACTCTCAAAATCGTGCATGAATGCACCTGCGAAGGACGGAGCGACATTGGATCCCATAGCAGTGCCCCGCTGTTGAAGAAAAAATTCTTCTTTAAACATAAGATAATTAATTGTTGTCCAACACAAAATGAAATAAAGTTTCCATGAACTCCATTTCCTGGCTGTTATATTGGTCACTTTGTCGAATCAAGTTCATACACGCCCCAATCCCCTCGTTTGTGGGATTGACGTGTATAAAGATGAGACATCCCATCCAACTAACCAGATATCATCAGTTATATCAAAATTGACTTTGGATACCCTGTTTAAAAAATCGGTGGTGTCTCGTAAGTACGATGGTGTCTGTCTGACTAAGGGAGAGAGAATTTTGTCCAGAAATGTGGCTGAGGGGACAAAAACTGACCCTATCCCAGCCACAATAGGACGTCCAGGTGGTGTTATAGGGTTTTTGTGGACTTTGGGCAGGGTATAAAGAACAGGAATCACAGGATTTTGTACAAATAAGTAGCCGCTCAAATCTTTGGCTATGATGTTTTTCCTGACAGCCTCATCCAAAATACATTTCAATGCAGTTTTCAAATGTGGGGCGGGGTTGCCTGGTAGTTTCCTATACACATTCTGATCAGACAATTGGGAGTAAATTTCTCTCTCATAATCTATTGTGTCCATCACTACCAGGGCCCTGCCCTTTATATGTATGCATACACATGTATTTTGAATCTTACAATTTTGTATGATTTTGGTACTTTTTAACATGAGCACTTTCTAAAGTATATACTGTTTAGGTGGCCATGCACTGATAGATTTACAGCATCAGCTAGATTTCTGTCAGATGCCTGCCTGTTTTGAGAATGGCATTGGTTCAGCCACTCACAAGTGCGCAGGAGAGTTTTTTTTGCTTAGGCAGTGATGTTAGTTGCATTTTGTTGTCTTGTCATTCCTGAATGCTAGTTTATCCTAGTCTTTGTATTGCCAGTTTAAGTTTACGATCATCAAGAGGCTAAGGGCTAGTTCACTGCCCATACAATTCTATGGGCCTGTTCACAGTGCAGCGTTGCAACGGATTGTGTTATTCTAACTTGCTGCATGCAGGTTTTGTATTAAAGTCTACCCAGTCTTCATTACAGTTCAATTCCATTATGACACGTGTGGTATGCAGTGGACCAATGTGGATCCAGCCTAGGCCCCTTTTACACTTAACCTCCCTGGCGGTACGTAGTTTCTGAGGCTGCGCCCGCTGGAGGTATTTTTTGAATTCAATTTGCTTTAGCCTTTGTAGCTAGCACTAGGCTAGCTACCATTGTCCCCCACACCTCTCTGATCCCCCCCCCCCGATCGGCGCCGCTATACGTTACCTAGCCACGATCCCGCGAGAGCCCCAATGAGCTTCAGTTGTCGCTATGGCAACGATCGGACTTGACGTCATCGACATCATGATGTCATGCGCAATCCCGATCCTCCGCATAGCGAAGCCTAGAGCTGATTGGAGAGGTTTCGCCATCGTGGGATCCGGGGGAGGGGGTACGTATAACGGCGGCGATCGGGGGCAATCAAAAAAGAGCGGGGGGGGGACAATGGTAGCTAGCGAAGTGCTGCCTACAAAGTCTAAAGCAAATTTAATTCAAAAAATCCCTCCCGGGGCAGAGAATTCCTCCGCGGCGGCTACCCCGAATGTAGGTCAGTTATAACTGAAAGAAAACTGATTTTTAAAGTAATGCCCATGTTTTCCTATGGCACAGTTCACATTATATGCGTTTTTAACTGAAAGCTTTTTCGCAATGCACTGCTATGGAAAAAACACGACCTACACGTAGTAATGCACACTGATGCGTACTAATGCATACCAACGCATTGAGTGTAAATGGGCCCTTACAGGAAGAAATGTCGAGGGAAGTGTAATTCATTGCGGGCATTGCTTCTGCTTATCCTATACACCTAAATAACATTGTAATTTTTAGCGTACTGTAGAACGTGGTATCCACAGCCATGAATTATCTTTCAGGATGACTGTGGTAATTAAATTGTCAATAATTAACATAAATGTAAACTCTTGTTTTATAGAGCAGATGAGTCAGATACCTGGAGGATAACTGCATGCCTTGAGTATGTGTTGCCAACAAAATGAATTCATTATCACACAACTATCATTAACGCATTAACAGCCACACAAATGAGCTGTTTGATAAGTCTAACTGACATTTACCTCTGACAGCATTGTCCTATTTTGAAGCTCTTGTTTTAATACACAGATGCATCTTGTTGTATACAAATCCCAGTGCACAGAAATTCTAGAACCTGAGTTATTGCTTCTATTTCCCTCTGTCTGTAAACGTGCTTAGGCTTCTTACTCCAAAATTTAAAATAGAAAGAATATAGATGATCTTTTAATCTCTTAGCTACCAGAGTGTCATGCTGAACTTCTGGTTTCATTGGTGCCTGAGTCACACACCGGGAACAAGCAAGCAGCCAGTGGAGGTGAGACAACAGATGTGCATTCTAGTTTTGAGTAATTGAAAAGTCTGCAGAGGATTGCCATGACAGTCAGAGAGCAAGCATTTTTTTTTTAAGTGAACTTGAGGTGAGAGTGATATGGAGGTTGCCATATTGGTTTCCTTTTAAACAATACTAGTTGCCTGACAAACCTGCTGATCAATTGGCTGCAATAGTTTCTGAGGTTAACCAGAAACAGAAGATCAGCAGGACAGCCAGGCAATGTGCCTTATTGAAAAGGAAATAAACATGTCAGCCTTCATATCTCTCTCACCTCGGGTTCCCTTCAACACAGTCAGCAATAGCACATTTTATAGTCTCTCCCTGTAGGCCCACTTCTCAGCGAACCTGTGTTTGTACTATTTATGGAGTGATACTCAGGCTTGAATTGGTCACTACACTGGTATTAACCACTTTCCAACCGCCCACAGCCGATGGGCGGCGGCAAGTACTGGGCCTAAACGACTGCAATACGCCCATCGGCAGTGGCGGCAGGCGTGGTTATGCGCGGATCGCGCGACGCGATCCGGCGACAGGCTCCGCCCCCTTGCGCAGTTACTAGCGTCCAGATCGCCGCATACAAAGTGTATAATACGCTTTGTAATGTATTATACAGGCTGCCTCCTGCCCTGGTGGTCCCAGTGTCCGAGGGACCACCAGGGCAGGCTGCAGCCACCCTAGTCTGCACCCAAACACACTGATCTGCCCCCTGATCGCCCACAACACCCCCCTAATCACTCATCAATCACTCCCTGTCACTATCTGTCAACGCTATTTTTTTATGCCCTAAACTGCCGCCTGGGGGCTCCTAATCACCCCCCCACCCCTCATATTCTCCCCAGACCCCCCCTGTGTACTGTATGCATCAATCCCCCCTGTAATAACCCACTGATCCTGTCAATCACCCCCTGTCACTGCCACCCATCAATCGGCCCCTAACATGCCTCTTGCGGGCAATCTGATCACCCACGCACACCATCAGATCGCCCGCAGACCCGCCGTCAGATCACCTCCCAAGTGCATTGTTTACATCTGTTCTCTCCTCTAAACACCCACTAATTACCCATCAATCACCCCGTCACCACCTGTCACTGCTACCCATCAGATCAGACCCCTATATGCCCCTAGGGCACCCAATCACCCGCCCACACCCTCAGAACGACCTCAGACCCCCCCCAGACCTCCCCCCCCACCCCCATGTACTGTATACAGTACATCTATTCTCCCCTGTAATCACCCGTCAATCACCTGTCACTGCCTCCTATCAGATCAGAACCTAACCTGCCTCTTACGGGCATCTGATCAACCTCCCACACCATCAGATTGCCCGCAGACCTACCCTCAGATCACCTCCAAAGTGCATTGTTTACATCTGTTCTGCCATCTAATCACCCACTGATCACCCATCAATCACCCCTGTCACTGCTACCCATCGATTAGACATCTATCTGCCCCTAGGGCAACCAATCACCCGCCCACACCCTCAGAACGCCTTTAGACCCCAGCCCTGATCACCTCACCAGTGCATTGCTTGCATCTATTCCCCTCTCTAATCACACCTTGAGACGCCCATCAATCACCTCCTGTCACCCCCTAGCACACCTACCCATCAGATCAGGCCTTAATTTGCCCCGTGTGGGCTCCTGATCACTCGGCCAAACCCTCAGATCCCCCTCAGACCCCCTTCCGATCACCTCCCCAGTGCATTGATTGCATCTATTTTCCCCTCTAACCGCCCCCCTGAGACACCCATTAATCACCTCCTGTCACCCCCCCTAGCACTCCTATCCATCAGATCAGGCCCAATACAACCTGTCATCTAAGAGGCCACCCTGCTTATGACCGGTTCCACAAAATTTGCCCCCTCATAGACCACCTGTCATCAAAATTTGCAGATGCTTATACCCCTGAACAGTCATTTTGGTTTCCAGTCATTTGGTTTCCAGACTACTCACGGTTTTGGGCCCGTAAAATGGCAGGGCAGTATAGGAACCCCACAAGTGACCCCATTTTAGAAAAAAAGACACCCCAAGGTATTCTGTTAGGTGTATGACAAGTTCATAGAAGATTTTATTTTTTTCACAAGTTAGTGGAAATTGATTTGTATTGGGTTTTTTTTTCCCACAAAGTGTCAATTTCCGCTAACTTGTGACAAAAAAAAAATCTTCTATGAACTCACCATACTCCTAACAGAATACCTTGGGGTGTCTTCTTTCTAAAATGAGGTCACTTGTGGGGTTCCTATACTGCCCTGGCATTTTAGGGGCCCTAAACCGTGAGGAGTAGTCTAGAATCCAAATGCCTCAAAATAACCTGTGAATAGGACCTTAGCGCACCTAGGTTGCAAAAAAGTGCCACACGTGGTATTGCCGTACTCAGGAGAAGTAGTATGTGTTTTGGGGTGTATTTTTACACATACCCATGCTGGGTGGGAGAAATATCTCTGTAAATGACAATTTTTTGATTTTTTTTTTTTTCCTTTACACACAATTGTTCATTTACAGAGATATTTCTCCCACTCAGCATGGGTATGTGTAAAAATACACCCCAAAACACAATATACTACTTCTCCTGAGTACGGCGATACCACATGTGTGGCACTTTTTTGCACCCTAACTGCACTAAGGGGCCCAACGTCCAATGAGTACCTTTAGGATTTCACAGGTCATTTTGTGACATTTGGTTTCAAGACTACTCCTCACGGTTTAGGGCCCCTAAAATGCCAGAGCAGTATAGGAACCCCACAAATGACCCCATTTTAGAAAGAAGACACCCAAAGGTATATTCCGTTAGGAGTATGGTGAGTTCATTTTAGTTTTTGTCACAAGTTAGCGGAAAATGACACTTTGTGAAAAAAAACTATTAAAATCAATTTCCGCTAACGTGTCTTGACATGTAGCACAATAAATTTGGACAAAAATATATACAGAAATTTTACTTTATTTGAAAAATGTCAGAACAGAAAGTAAAAAAAAAATCATGTCTTTTTTGATGAATATAATAAAAACTAAAACTCACAGCAGCAATCAAATGGCACCAAAAGAAAGCTGTATTAGTGACAAGAAAAGGAGGTAAAATTCATTTAGGTGGTATGTTGTATGACCGAGCAATAAACCGTGAAACTGCAGTGGTCTGAATGGAGAAAAAGGCTCTGGTATTTAAGGGGCGAAAAGACTGTGGTCCTCAAGTGGTTAACTAAACCAGTCATCCATATCGCATGACTAGAGGTGGCCACAGCTTTCCTGTTGGAACAGTATAGTGAATAATGTAATTTTAATTAACAGGAATACTGAAACAAGTATGCGGTAGAAGTATTAAAAATTACTCAGTGTGTGTAGTTAGCGACAGAGATGTCAATCAGTTCATTCACTGGTAAGGGCCAAGAAAAGTAACTGCTGTTTTCTAATGCATTTTCTCCCTACAAGGATGTTATAGGAATAGTGGTATGTTTCTACCTTCCACAGCTCCTCGCCAAGTGTCTACCTAGCTACACTGCTCTAACTAGCTGCGTAGCTTCTCTAGTGTCAATGAGGCTCTACTACAGCACTATGCCCTCACATATCTGCCTCCTGTCAAATGTGCAGTACACTCGAGTGTGGGACGCACACACACAGGTGTCCACACGAGGCTGCTAAAGTTCCAGGTGCCTCAGAAAAGCTTTGCTGCTAGTAAGGGCATGGTAGCTAGGCAGAAACTTTGGCAGTGGAAAACTTTTTGAGTAAAAAAAAAAATGTCTTGTATTTTTTTATTAAAAATTGAGGCACTGAGAATTGTTCAGCAGACCCATTATTTCCACTTATTATCATCTGATGGTGGTCCTTTCCTGGGAGATTGTAATAGTATGGAGACTTACCGACAACACTGCACAAACTGGTATCAACTCTTATCTTGGTGCATCTTCTAAGTGTTAGTTGGATAAGAAGGTTTGTGTTAATTATAACAGTTTTTCCCAAATTTTGTTGTGCTTTTTGGGCTGTCGATTATTCAGATTATCCTCTTTCCTCGTATGAGTATACATCTCATGCCCATGGTATTGAGTGGAGTAAGTAGGAGGTTCTCTCTGCTGACCCAGGAAGTGGAAGCTGTGCTAGCAAATCTGCTAACCAATCAGCTGTCAAATAATTGGCTAGTGGATTTCTACTTTCCAGAGTGAGTGAGATTTTGCATGTGAGGAGAAATTGTCAGTCATCCGTGCCAGATTTATACAAAATCACACATTAGGGCAGATTTTAGATGGAAGCATTCCCATATAAATTTTGATTGGAGGAGGAAAACTGACTGCCTAAAAGAAAGTGATCAGTTTAGAGCAAATACTGCTATACTGGTAATAATTTCTCAACTCCAACATCTTATCAGCATAAATGTGAATATCAAACAAAAAAAATGCTTATGCCTCACCCTGAGCAGAACTGTGATTAATAGATAAAGTAAAACATAGAGAATATGCCTCACCCTCATTGCCTACTTGATGTTTACATAAATGTAATATTTTGTAACATTAACTTCTATCCCAGATAGATCTCTTACATGGCGTTGACAGTATTTAATGAGAGTGGATGCTAGCTTTAAAGCTATTCCTTGGGTGTGTTTATGCATTAATAAGTAACATGGCTGTCTTGAATTTGCAAAGGCCCACAAGCTTGTATGTCATTTCAGCCTTCATGTATAAGAAACATAAATCATAAAGCTTATTGCATGTCGCAGGAATGTTTGTCTAGTCTATGGGTAATGAATATGAAGTTCCAAGTTATAACTTGATTCACCAATGTCTCTTGCTGCTTATTTGGGATATGATGTGTGTGGCATTCTCACACACCCTAAATTATGTATTGATGATAGAAAAACAAGGGCGGTTCAGCACAGAAAACTGGTCTGAGATTGTCATTTCTGATTCTGACGCAATTTGCTTAGGTTCTTCTAAGGTAAATAAACAATTGTGCAAACCTGGCCGTGATTTATTAAAAAAAAAAATGTTTGCCAGTTATGAGATCCGCTTTCAGGATTGGGTCAATATTCCTTTTTAATTAAAAGTGGAACTCGGCTATTGCTGAGAAAACCTTCCATTTTAGACCTATACATTCTTGAGGTTAATGGTAAACTTTATCTTGGCTAACTTAGATGTGATCAAGTAACACGACTGCAAAACAAGGTTCTTTAACACAGATCATAACAGAGACTGTGATGTAGGAGTAGCCAAGTTTTCTGCCACCATCCGTAAATTAATGCAGGTGTGGGAAAACTAGTACCAAGCTTATACGCTGTGCAGCTAATTATTCATGCAGCAAGAAAGGGAGTTTCTAGGTTTGTGCTCCACAAAGTGTCTAGGTGCCAGGCTTGCAAAGTAGTGCAATTTCTGCTTAGGTCAGTTTTTTGAAATTCGTAGCTGGATGCAAACTGAACTGGAAAGATACTTTTCAATAACATTAACATTGTATAACATAGATTTGCTTATATAGGTTTTCATTGAAAGTGGGGTTACGGTTTAAGTTATGTCTGCCCCTGCAGATTGAAATGCCACATACCAAACTGTGCTTTATTTAAATATGTTGTCCTGTTACTGCAGCCAGTCAGTATAGCAGAAACTGTCACCTACTGAAGCATTTTCATAACTGTTTACCCATTACATCAGATTTGAATCTGCCCTGCATAATTATGTTGGCCTAGTCATAATAATTACATATGTTTTGTCTGTTTTTATTTTTACTCTCAGGTGAAAGTTACGTTTGTGCCTCGAATGAGTCTTACCGTAAAGTAGACTACAATAGAAACATTAGTCCAAACTGGTCTGTGAATGTAAGGACTGGATCGGGTCGTTCTCTGTCACAATTAACCGCACTAAAGAATGATATGAGGGAGAGCAAGGACTTTATTAAACCCAAGCTAGTGACCGTCATCCGGAGTGGAGTGAAACCACGTAAGGCTGTTCGCATCCTTCTAAATAAGAAGACTGCACACTCCTTTGACCAAGTCTTAACAGACATCACGGATGCTATCAAGCTAGACTCGGGAGTTGTCAAGAGACTGTGCACACTAGATGGAAAGCAGGTAAAATTCCAAACAAGTTCACATAGGTATTTGTCATCTTGTGCATATGAAAAGTCAATTTTTAATAAAAATAATGGTATATTCAAAGAATGTTTACAGTATTCTGCTACATACACACTTGAAAGATAAATGAAAGATATCAGACTAATTTTACCCCCTTCCATGTAGTACGAGAGCCATACCTACACAGTCTATTCTATGGAGCTGAACTCCCCATCAGATAAAAATCTTTGCAAGATGCTACACACAAAGATGCTGTACACATTCAAAAGATCAGTATCTGCAAAAGATCCGTTGCTGCAAAATGCATTCATAGTATATGATATCTGCAGATCCTCATACACACGCTGTTTAACAGACATTCATCTGCAGATCAGATCCACCAGGATGGATTTTCAGATCTGCAGATGATTGTCAGATATGCAGATGAATGTCTGTTAAACAAGGTGTGTATGAGGATCTGCAGATATCATAGACTATGCATTTTGCAGGAACGGATCTTTTGCAGATACTGATCTCTTGAATGTGTACAGCATCTTGCAAAGATTTTTATCTAATGGGTAGTTCAGCTCAATAGAATAGACAGTGTAGAGTATGGCTCTCATACTACATGGAAGGGGGTAAAATTGGTCTAAAATCTTTCATTTATCTTTTAGGTGTGTACACATCAATAGTAATGGGATAATAGATAGAAAGCTTACAATGTGGCCATGCTTAACCAGTTGAGGACCACAGGCTTACACCCCCCTAGTGACCAGGCCATTTTTTACAATTCAGCACACTGCAGCTTTAACAGTGTGCTGCACGGCCATACAACTTGGCACACAAATGAATCTGCCCTCCTTTTCTTGTCACCAACAGAGTTTTCTGCTGGTGGCATCTGATTGCTGCTGCCACGTGTGTTTTTTTAAAAATTAATTTAATTGGATTCGTTTTTATAAAACTCTCTTTTTTTTAAAATGTATTGTCGACCCCTCCCCCCTGAGACACAATCAGCAAGATCGCCTCTTATAGGCATAAGCCTATGTGAGGGATGGCTTTGTCAGCCTCTCCTGGGGATAGCTCAGTGACAGAGCTGTCCCCTGTACAGCAGTGCACTAGATCGCAGCACTGTATAAGCACTTTTGGACTTTTTTTTTCAGCCTGCCAGCCGCGATCATGGCTAGCAGGTTGTTTACAGAGCGGAGTTCCGTAACTCAGCAGGGATGTGGGATCCCTGCCAATCTCTGCTCCCAGGACTTGAAGCCGATCGGCGTTAGGCGGTCCTGCGGGAGCCACCTTCCCGACAGCTATTGGCGTTAGGCGGACGGGAAGGGGTTAAATTCAGCAGCATAATATTATGTGTATTTGTTTTCATAAATTCTTTACTTGTAGCTTGCTAGGCATTGTACCCTATTTATAAAAAAGAGGCGGCCTGATTACTGTTGAAAAAATCAGACCACCACCTTTGTATCTCTGTGTGATTATCTTATTAATTATGGTGGCACTCAGTGTGCTGATCACCTTCTGTATATACACTAAAGTTACAATCTACGTTTCCATTAACTTGAATTGACCTGTGGATTGCTTTTGGCTAATGGCTGTTCACCATAAAGACTTCCACTGATTTCTGTTGCTGCCAATGTGTCTCACTGGCAGCAACAGTATCTGGCAGAACAGCCAAAGGGTCGTGAGTTATTTGGAGATATCTTAGCCCTGTCTGCTTGGAACCTCACAAGAGTATTGATTGGTTTACCCAGTAATGCTGTTCATGATGGTAAATGCACCAGATGCATTTGGCTTTGGAAAACAAGCGTCTTTCTTTTTTTTTGTATAAAGCTGGCAGGCGCTGATTCTGAGGGAAGCATTATACCTTCTGAAATATAATGTGATTTGTTTTGTTTCATTTCACATAAATGTTGTTGCTAGGAGACTGTGATATAAAAAGAGGTCTCACGCTTTTCAGTATGCTGCTTTCTGCTAATTGTGTAGCTAAGTAAGTAAAGGCCAGCAATTCTGTTGTTCTCATTGTATTCTCCTGCCTGGCAAACCTAGTACATGGTGGAGTGCATCTTCTTATGTTCCTACGAAGAGAAGAAAGCATAGACTATATCTTGATCCACATGTCTGAAAACATGACATGGGATTTTGCACATATTCCACATTAATGATCAGCACCATTAAAACTTCAAACTGTTATTCCATTGTCTTAAAAGATCAATGTCATAATAAGCAGTAATTAAAATCCATATAATGACCAAAAGGTATCAGTATTACCATTCTGAGCATTGCACAGCATTTCGGAGCCTCTCCTTTATCAAGATCACGACATACCGTGAATTCAATTTTAAAGTCATAAAGTTCAGTCACAACTGATTTAATTTCTTGTGTTTTCGCCACACAAATTATTTGCCTTATCTAATGTGTTTATTAAAAGTGGTTTGATTATCCTTTAGAAAATTTACAGACTTATTCAACAAGTGCAAATCAGGGTCTTGAACAGAATCTAGGCATAAGAATACACATAGCCAGTTAATATGATGCTTTTATCCTTCTCCAAGTCATCTGCATGTCTGTAAAACAAAAAGACCATTTGTGGAATTGAACACGAGTTAAACACCAGTACAAGCCTCATCCATCCAATATGATTTGCCCTACTAAAATTGGGCCTGAGGCTAGTATGGTTTCCTTATTTAGGTTTTATCTTCATAGTGCCACAAAAAAAATACCTACTCACCTGAAACTTAGTGTTTTCCACAGCTGTGTGCTAGGTTCAGTCTGCCACTCTGCAGGGTACGTTTGAGAAGCTGAGCTCCACAGCAGTCTACTGGGATTTTGCTGAGTTATTCTATGAGTGACACATTAAACCTGGGAGTTTATTGCACTTGCACAGATTTCCAGACCAGCGGAATGTTTGGTTGCAGGCACAAAGGCATAATATTTAAAATTAAGTATTAATAGCTAATTTAGAAGGTTGACTCTACTCACAGTCGGCATTATACATTTTATTTTTCCTCATTAGTATAGTTGAGCAATCCCTTCTAAGCCTCTAGAAAGGCCTAGGCTAACCTGAATGTCAGATCAGTCATCCAAACCTTGATCCAGATGCCCACACAG
This sequence comes from Hyperolius riggenbachi, assembly GCF_040937935.1. Taxonomy (NCBI): domain Eukaryota; kingdom Metazoa; phylum Chordata; class Amphibia; order Anura; family Hyperoliidae; genus Hyperolius; species Hyperolius riggenbachi. The sequence goes on along the minus strand of NC_090646.1, from coordinate 187,068,353 downwards.
TGATTTAAGTTCTCACCCAACTTCCACTTGGCAAGTGCTTAGCCAAGGTGTGGACTGGAATGGGTGGAGGAAGAGACTGCATACAAATCAAGCAGCTTGCCAGAGGGTATTACACCTTTGACATAAAAATACCAGGGAGTCCTCCAGGGTGGTCTACTGAGTGTGCCCTTGTGGGTGCATCTCTCAAGTACTTTGACTCTGACAGGAGAAAAGCGCTTTACAAGTATTTACATTTAACTTCATTTTACACCACTATAGTAATAAGGAGGGGCAAAGGATAACACTGACTGTGGCAATGCCTTGTTCCCAGTTATTCAGAGTAGATGGCTGTTCAATATATATCCACACACGGTACTTTCTTTCTCAATGTTGCTTTTCTGATTCTCTTCAGTTACACAAGGTTAGACTGTGCTGTGGACTACAAAGTGTGCAGTTCTGTTCTCAGAAGGCGCTGCTACACAATGCATAACCGGCTATGTCAAGCAATGCAGGTTCATATCCTTTCTAGCGGATGGTCAAGCTGCATACATTTGCATACCAAATTTGCATAATCTTGTATCAACTTGGAATTGTTTGCATCTCACTGGCCATCCCTAGTCCTTAGATATTACACTTTGTAAGCACTCCTGAATTTTACACGCAACATGTATAGTGAGAACAGTCAGCCTTCTACATGGGGCTGACATTACTTTATGTCTACTTCAGGTCTTCTTCAGGTTTTCCACAACTTATCGTATTCACAGGCTAAAATAATGACAAATTCAGGTAGACATGCCGGCTGTATTTAAAAAAACAAAAACCATCTCTTAATAAATATAATTGAATTATATGAAACCTGGAGTCCACTTTTTATGCTCCTGATGTTGTTTTGTTTTTTGTATAAATTATCTGAGACAATACATCCAAGGTACAAGTCACGTATTAAAGCATTTCTGTGCAAAGGTTTTGTATTTGAGTCTTGCAGCACACACAGGACCCCTCCAAGCTGTTCTGAAACATGCCTTGACATTGAGCAGATTGTGTGAAAATGTAATCCATGAAACAAGGTTAGCTGCAGAAGATCAGGGACAAGCATGTTGACAATGTAGAGTTTAAGTCACGGCAGATGGAAGCGCTGCAGCAGCATCTTAGGAGGGAATTGGCCAAGTATCTACTAGGAAAGATATGTAAGGTTGTAAAGCTATGAGAGGAAACAGCTGTGTAAAACAAATCTCTTATATTTGGGAATATACTGGACAGAATAGCAGCATGAGTGGAAAATTACATATATACAGTATGTGTGTATGTATATATATGTATATATATATATATACACACATATACACACACAGCGTGGGAAAGGGGGGAGAAATAAATCCTAACAGTGATGCTTATTATCTGTGCATTTATTTGGGCCTGGGGCAGTTTTTTTCTTTCCAAACTAAAGGTGCAAGGGATGCTGGGAGATTGATGTCATAACTCCACCCCTCATGTCCATGTGATCTAATCTAGGCATACAGACGTCTGAAATAAGAATTATAGCAAACAGACACGATAAGATAGGCTCCTGCAGTTTCCCTGTCTTTTCTCTGTGCTACAGTTTGTGAAAAGAGAAGTAATTTGATCCAGGCAGGCATAAAGCAGGGGAGTTAACCAGGCTGAAGAGGAGGGCACAATGCTTTCAGCTTCAGGAATAAGGAAGTGCTACATACAGATATAAATGTCTGTTCTATCAAATATGATGTACCAGATGTAAATTTTATAGGTTCATTTAATGCTGTGAATACACAGTATGTTTCTGTACCGTGTATCGAGCCTCTGGCTCGATTACGGCGCGTCCCTGCTCGTCCCCGCGTGCCCGGATCGATTCCCGCTCGTCCCCGCGTTCGCTTCCTTATCTTCCGCTTCGTTTATTCTTTTGTCCTGCCCACCGGTATCGAGCACGGAATCGATTCGGCGGGGTATCGGACATTATCAATCGAGCCATCAGCAGCTCGATTGATGATAATAAAAAACGCACCGTGTATTCACAGCGTAACTGTACACAGTGCCTAGACTACATATATGTATTGCCATTCAGACCTTTTTTGGCTGGAGGTAGCCTTTAATGACTGACTATACAGGGGTTGAGGCAAATCAGTGCACCACTCCATCTTGAGAAGGTCTGCTCTGATGCACGAAACATGTAAAGTTTTTAAATGCAACTTCTTATCTCAGTCAGTTCCGTACTGTCCCTGTTTTTCTAATAACTTCCAGTTCTTGGCTGGGCTTTATTTGTTCTTTTGTGGCACATAGCTCCTTTGATGTAGACTTCCAATAATAAGACTATTCCTATTACATGCTTTACTATACTGTTGTGTGCTTGAATCCACATACATATGGTTGTACTCATAAGTTTATGTACCCTGGCAGATTACATACATTTTGTAATATTTATTAAATGATACATCTTTGAATATTTAAAGTATCATATTCACTTACCTGGGGCTTCCTCCAGCCCCTGTAAGCCTATCTGTCCCTTGCCACAGCTCTGCTCCATTCCGTTTTTCTGGGGTCCCCTCCGTAGCAGCGGCCAACCCAGCCAGGTTGATGGCCTCTGCGCATGCAGTCGTGCTTCTGTTGCCCGGGAGCCTTCTGCACAGATGCAATACTGTGCCTGCGCAAAACTCTCCCAATTATGGGAGCGTGTATGTGCAGAAGCCGCAAACCTGGCCGGGCATTGATGCTGGCGATCATTAAAACTGGCACTTCGATCAGTGAATGGGCACTGTGATCCCATTAACTGATCTCCGGGCTAATGGGCAGTGGTGAGGGCCGTATATATATCTACACTCCTGTGCGGGAACTGAAGTCCTGCGGGGCATAGATATACTGCCACGAACGGCATACATGGTTAAGCTTTTGTTATGGCAATTTTGTTACTCTGTGTATTTATATTCTTCATATTATCTGTCTTCTGTGTTGTATTACAGGACACTTAAATCTTAATTTCACATATGATTGATGAATAAATTCCCTGTGTGTGTGCTGAATAAACTCAATTTGTGCTTGTTTAGCTAGATCAGAGTGTCTTATCAGCAGCTGTGAATCAGAGCTGTGAGATGCGTAGAGGCAGCTCTCTGCCCTGTGTGAACACTATCTTAACCCTTTCAGTGCTTCTAGTGAAGTGAATACAAGTAAAACTTCACTTTTTTTGGATTTCCATAAACTGTAATGATTTTTTTTTTTTGCCTAAAGGTTACCTCAGAGTGGCTAATTGTTTTGAGCAAAGAGAAACTATGTAATTTGTGGTTGGTCAAGTAAACTATCGATTAGCATCTACATGTCCAGTCATTACAAACACTACAGCAAAGAACACTTGTTTAGCAAATGCAGTACAGATTTTACATATGGACATTTTATGCTGCAAAAATAGTTTCCTTCAACCATTTTAATGACTACTTGCAACAGTTCGATACATGCTATTTATACTTTCAGAGTGATTATCCTAGCTTGATTACACAGTAGTAAACTTGAGCTTCCATTAAGCTTTGTGGTTTATCTGATCTAATATTTATACTGTATACCTATTTTAGTTATGCCGATGTGTTCAGTGTTCTTTCATCACTACTTTGGGTATGCACTTCAAGATGCAATAACGGAGCCTCCACCTGTTCCCTGCAGCACTTCAAGTGTAAAAAAAGAAAAGCTGCCCTTTTATAGCAGATGTTGGGCATGTCTTGCTATATTATTATTATTATTATTATGTTATTTTTAGTGGATTTCCTGCAGGGTTGAGATGTAATTCTAAAGGTGACCACTAATGATACAATTTGCCTAACGATTGATTATGAATGATTCTTCTTATGAATGATCATAATTGCTTGGGACCACTAACGGACAAAAATCTTCGAACCAATCCGAGCAAATTCATGAAATCGATCCAAATGTCTGGCATTTCGCACGCATCCTCGCTGAGTTACGGAACTTCCCTGCATAAACAGCCTGCCAGCTGTGATCGGAGCTGGCAGGCTGCAGGAACAAAACACTGCAATCTAGCGCAGCTCTGTACTGGGTACAGCCCTGTCACTTTGCTGTCCCCTGGAGTGGCTCACAATTGGATCCCTCTCATAGGCTGATACCTATAAGAGGTGATCCTAGTGCTGGATCTTAGAGGGAGGGAGGGAAATGAAAAAAAAAAACTATTTAATTTTAAAAAATACCTTTTTAATTAAAAAAATGACATCACAGCAGCAATCAAATGCCACCAACAGAAAGCACTGTTGGTGGCAAGAAAACAAGGCAAGATTCATTTGGGTGCTAAGTTGTATGAACGTGTAGCGAACAGTTAAAGCTGCAGAGTGCTGAATTGTAAAAAATGGCCTGATCACTATGGGGGTGCAAGCCTGTGGTCCTGAAGAGGTTAATGTAAGCCTGTGGCCCTCAAGAGATTGATGATCACGACCAAATGTTTCCGATTGATTACCATGGAAACACTTGATTGGCCACTGGATTGTATCATTAATGGGCACCTTAAAGTGGTCTGAAAGTCAGAATTTCTACTTTGCTCTAAAAGATTCCTCACAGCTTGAAAGCTACTATCCCAGAATTATTTATTTATTTTTTTAGCAGAACATCACTGAAACGGTTAAACAAAACACTTTGTCCTGCTATTCAGCTTCAAATCTGCATTCAAACTGGAGATAACAGTATCTTTGTTTGTATTCCAATGTTGATACATATGTGTAAACACAGTGTAACAAGTGAAAAGGAGCTCTCTATGAAGCTCTCTGCGTTTCAAGCACACAAACCGTTCAGAACCGCTAATTAGAAGATGTTAATTTATAATAATGAGCAGTTTGAATAAAATGCAATGGCAGGTTTCAGGGCAAGATAAACTACACTTTGTAAACTTGTAATTTGTAAACCGACAATATTATAATAATATAAATATAAGATAACTGTATTAGTAATAAGTAGGAACAAACATTTTTATTGAATGTTTATGTTGGAGTTACAGACCACTTTAACAACTTTACCCCCGGCGTTACGAATTTCTCCGTCCCTTTTTCCATCCTTTAACCCCCAGGGATGGAGAAATCCGTACCTTCCGCGCTACCGCCGCTGTCCGCGCTCCCGCCGCTCGTGCGCGCGCACCCGCCGCTCGTGCATGCCGCCGACCGCTCGCCCGGAGATCAATGAACGGGAAAATCCATTCCCGTTTGTTGATCTAAGCCCCCGCAATGATCCGCTGCTTCTATTAGAAACAGCGCCATCATTGTGATTCTCCCAACCTCCTACTGCTTCCTGTAAGCGTCCTTCCGGACGCTTACAGGTCGCATGTAAACAGACTCACTGTGGCCATATAGTAAACTACACCCTAAAGCATTTTACACATACAGATATATTGTATTACACAATAAATTAACTCATTACCTCCCACACTCCCCAATTTTTTATTTTTTTTTTGTAATTAAAAAAAAAAAATAAAAAAAAATACAATAAAAAAAAAAAAAAACATAGTTACCTTAGGGACTGAACTTTTAAAATATTTATGTCAAGAGGGTATAACACTGTTACTTTATAAACTACGAGCTTGTAATTAGGGATGGACGCAAAACTGAAAAAATGCACCTTTATTTCCAAATAAAATATTGGCGCCAAACATTGTGATAGGGACATAATTTAAACGGTTTTATAACCGGGACAAATGGGCAAATACATTTCATGGGTTTTAATTACAGTAGAATGCGTTATTTAAAAACTATAATGGCCGAAACCTGAAAATTTTTTCCCACATTTTTTCCTATTTTCCGATTAAAACACATTTAGAATAAAATAATTCTTGGCATAATGTCCCACCTAAAGAAAACCTAATTGGTGGCAAAAAAAAAAAACAAGATATAGTTAATTTCATTGCGATAAGTAATAATAAAGTTATAGACGAATGAATGGATGGAGCGCTGAAAGGTGAAAATTGCTCTGGTGTTCAAGGGAACCCCTCAGTGGTGAAGTTTACATACAAATGCACACAACAATCAATATTCTGTATTTCATATGGTTCTTTTACCTGGCAACACTGCACATTCAATAAGATTTCAGTTGAAGTCTGATTTAAAGGGACTCCGAGCAGTGCAGAAACTATGGAAAGATGCATATCATTTTAAAGCTCTCTTTCTCCTCTTTCCAATGATATATAAACCACCACCCTACGTCTTTTAGTTTTCGCTATTTTCGCGATCGAAATTGCCGCGGCCTCGATTTCGATCGCGAAAATAGAGAAAACTAAAAGGCGTAGGGCAACGATTTAGGTGTCGTCAGAAAGAGGAGAAAGAGAGCTTTAAAATGATATCCATCTTTCCATAGTTATATTGTATTACACAGGGCGACTTTTTGTCAAAGTCAGCAGCTGCATTCAGCAGAATGGAGCTGCTGACACTGGGGAAAGTGTCGTCCTGTGTAATACAATATAACTATGGCTTGATGGATATCATTTTAAAGCGCTCTTTCTCCTCTTTCTGACGACACCTAAATCGTTGCCCTACGCCTTTTAGTTTTCTCTATTTTCGCGATCGAAATCGTGGCCGCGGCAATTTCAATCGCGAAAATAGCGAAAACTAAAAGACGTAGGGTGGTGGTTTATATATCATTGGAAAGAGGAGAAAGAGAGCTTTAAAATGATATGCATCTTTCCATAGTTTCTGCACTGCTCGGAGTCCCTTTAATATTGCTCTGAATACCTACAGTATATTTGTACTACTCTATGTACTGCAAACCTTTACAGCCATCAACTGGGCAATGTTACCAAAATGGAATAACCTGCTTAATTTACATAATGGTCTAAAAAAAACTTTTCAGTAGGCTTCTGTTACGCCCAATCTTTTTATCAAATCTAATATACAGTATATTCTATTTTTTAAAAAAAATGTATGGTAGCTTTTATCTTAACCATTCCCATTTAGTGCTTTATAATCTGTCCTATAAAACATACATCCATCCCTCCAACCATCATCAACATTGTTTGCCCACCCACCTATCTTCAAGTCTCTAATGTGTTGCCCTTCCTTTTCACCCACTCTGACCTGCCTGTGCCCAACAATCACCAATTTGCTAGTCTATTAAAATGTCATGGAGTCCTACTAATTTAACACATTTACTGTAAGGGTTAGTTCACACTACAAGTCTGAAGCTGGCTGTCTGCTGTAAAAAAACAAACAAACAAAATAAAACCTGCTGCAGGCATTTTGGTGGTGTTTATTAGTGATTTCACCTCCATAGGATTTGGTGGAAAGTACCTGTCAGCGCCAGTTAGATCACTAATGAGCATCTGTCAGCACCTGCTGAAAGCAACAGTCAGTATGGAACAACTTTTTAGCATTTTCACTGTGAATGAGTCGCAAGAGAAAGACTGAGCTACACTTTTATTCCTTAAGCCAAAGTATAGTTATCCAAAGCAACAATCAACAGAAATCTGGTTACTGGGCTTAGATTAGCCCAGAAGGTAGCTTTGTAAAAAGCAGTATCCATTTTCTATTTGCTTCCGGTTTTTCACATAGCTGGTTGCATACTTGCATAAAACAGCCAAAGTGTTTAATATTGATTATTAGAGGAGAAATGCCATCTGTCATTTTAAAGCCAAATCACAGACCACGTTGTAAATTCCGGTCAATATACATAGTGTCCCACTGAGCTTCCTGCTATTAGCAGCTAATTAAGCTGGTAAAGACTTGCCTGCAGCTGTTATCTGTCACATTGTGCTGTGCTCTCATGTAGTCAGTATGTAGTTGTGGGTTTACCTTATGCAAAATCTAATGAACCCTTTGTTGTTCCTTTTTCAATCTCTTATCTTTCAAAAGATGATTTCGCTAGAATATGCAGATTTGCGCTTTCTCTCTGTCTCTTATGCTGGATACACACCATGCGTTTCCGCATTTGATGCGTCCGTCGATACGCATCGATTCGATTATTTCTGACATGTCCGATTCAAGCTTCGATGGATCGTTAGGTCGATTTGCCATACTTTGCATGGCAATCGACCTAAAAGTCATCGAAATGCGTTCGGAAATGCTCGGAAATAATCGAATCGACGCGTATCGACAGACGCATTCGACGCGGAAACGCATGGTGTGTATTCAGCATTATTCATATACAGTGTGTAGTAGAACCTGAAAGGAAGGGACTCTCAACTTGGCCAATATGAACCACTGTAATGCCCTACAGTCTTGGAATCTGAATTGAAGACTGTCATGTTTTTAAAGCGTCATTTGCTTGGCTGTTGTGCAGATCTTTTGGTTTCAGACTTGCATAAGATTTGCAAAAAGTATGCATCTATTTATGTCAGTCAGACTGAGGACACCAGATCTCAGAAGCAGAGGACCAACACAGCTGCCAGAAAAGTTACACGTCGTAAGAAATAGGGCCTTCCATATTTGTTCTTATTTCAGGTTCCCTTTAAAGCGTACCTGCACTGGCATGTTACATGAGATAAACATGGGTACATAATAGTACTAATCTTGGTGATAACTTGTCTAAGGTCTTTTTCTATTTTTGCATCGCAAAGGATAACAAAAAAGACTAGTGGTTCTTCCTATGCAAATGAAGCAGTTAAGAGTAAACAAAAGCCAACACCCTTTTGCCCGAGAAAAATAGGGCTGGTAATATTCAAACTGATCTTTTTTATTTTGTTTTTCAGCTGAATGAAGCGTATTTATCCCTCCCGTTGTGCTCTAATTCCACCTGTATTTGAAAAGCCATCATAGCCAGATAACTCTCCTCTTGGTGGAAGACACCAAATAAATAACCAAACACAGCAATAGTGCAGCCAGTAAAGCGTCTAAAAAAAAAAATCACAATTTGTGACAATCAAAACCATTTGCAACTACAGGGTGTATTAGAAATGGGCAAACACCACCTGCGGGCTTAAGAGCTCGCCCCCTTCCTTCCCCTGCTTTTCAGATACAGCATAAGCCTGTTATTGTAATTGGGGCTTCCAAACCTTTACTCAGATGTTTGATGCAGCGTAAGCCTGTTAATTGCCACCAGGGCTTCCACAACTTTGCTCTTAAAGAGGAGCTGTCAGGATATTTAGAGGAGCTTACATAGCATATGTATTGCACAGTCCACGTTTTGATTTTAGTGATTTTTCTATTGTAAAAAAAAAAAAAAAAAAATCCTTCTTATGGTGGCTATACGTGGTACAATTATTTTATCCAATCTTACCAATTCTATGTAGTATAAGGGAACTGTCTAAATTATCCTTTCAGTATATTCACTTAATTTACCTTTATACTACATAGAAATGGTAAGATTGTATGAAAAAAATTGTACCATGTATGGCCACCATCAGGATTCTCCATTTTAACTGTCTACCTTGAAGCCAAACCTGATGTCATTTCCTCCCTTACTCTCCTTTGCCTGATTGTGTATGCATTGCCCGCCCTCCTCCCAGTCTTCAGGCATTTCCACCCAGCTCTGCAATAAAAGTGCATTGTCTCAGCATGAGAAATATTGGCCAATCAGAGAGGAACAGAGGTGTGGGAGGGGAAAACAGGAGGGAAAGAGGCTTCAGCCAATCAGGCTGCATTAGTTAAGTCTGAGGAGAAATAAAGAAGCAAAAAAAAGACAACCCAGCATGCCCTGCAACTTCCTTTGTGTGGCAATGTACCAAATAAGAGTCGGGTAAACTGGGGAATGATCATTTATCAACAAGAAAAGAAATAGTGATTTTTATCTTTTGGATTGCCTAGTTAGCATCCTTATTACTTGTTTACCAGATAAAAATAAAGAATCGATTTTTTATTTTATGCCCGACAGTTACACTTTAAAATAAGCTCAAACAGAAGGATCTAAAACTGTATTAAATAACCACTATCAAATCAGTAATACATGTACATTTTGTACATTTTTAAAAACCTAAAACAGCGTTTTATATCACCATCTGGACGAGTGGATTGCAATGCCCTGCTGGTCATTTTCACTGTTGTTCACTCTGTGTACTCCAGCGAGTGTGACCCTGGCTCGGCCTGCCGGTTTTGTCATACAATGACTCATCACGCCTCTGAGTCATTGTTGGGAATGATAAATCATATCTGAATACTTCGCAGTTGAGGCAAATTGATGTAATTTTTATGTAAATATATGTAGCTTGAAAATTGCCCAGTCAATTAAACCTGGGTGGGACTTGATTGGTCCAATTTCAAGCTGCATATATTTGCATAAAAAATGCATACATTTGCATAAACTTGGAAGTATTTGCATCTCATTGATCATCCCTAGTCACTGTATGGGGGAATGTATGAACAACTGCTGTATGCCATATTGCACTGTAAAATGGTTTAAGTTATACCAAATAAATACATATAAAAGTAAATAATAGGAGCGTGCGCTTAGTTATGTCCACTGTGAGCGCGATACATTCACAGGAACCAGCATTGGAACATGGACGACTTTGTGGGTAGGACATCAGCGATGACGTCTGTTATGCAGAGCAGTTGCCAGATACACATGTAACACAAGAAAGGGGAGTTTCCCCTGGCTATTTAAACTCTTGAACCGGTATGTCTCGCACAGCATGGAGCCTCTAAAGACGCTTAAGGAGTGAAACGGATGTTAGGCGATCCGCTGCTTCCACATCACCCCACAGTCGCACCTTAGGATTGTATATGCTACCTTTTATCTCATGCTATTATGGCATTGTTGTCATTGACAATTAAGCCGGATGGATTAAAGCAGGGGTGCCCATTAGGTAGATGGCGACCTACCGGTAGATCGCGAAGGACTTCTTGGTAGATCCCAACCCCACTACATTTTCCATTCTGTATATACAAGTGTGCCCCTAAAATTGTACATAGGTGGATCATTTTGACTTGCTAATTTTTCAAAGTAGCTCACAAGCCAAAAAAGTGTGGGCTCCTCTGGATTAAAGCTTTTTAATGCAGTGCTGGATATTTCCCTCTTTCTACATGTTAGAATAGTGTGATAACTTTAAGGCTAAGTCTACAGTGGGTTGCAAAAGTATTCGGCCCCCTTGAAGTTTTTCACATTTTGTCACATTGCTGCCACAAACATGCATCAATTTTATTGGAATTCCACATGAAAGACCAATACAAAGTGGTGTACAGGTGAGAAGTGGATCAAAAATCATACATCATTCCAAACATTTTTTACAAATAAATAACTGCAAGGTAGGGTGTGTGTAATTATTCGGCCCCCTGAGTCAATGCTTTGTAGAACCACCTTTTGCTGCAATTACAGCTGCCAGTCTTTTAGGGTATGTCTCTACCAGCTTTGCACATCTAGAGACTGAAATCCTTGCCCATTCTTCTTTGCAAAACAGCTCCAGCTCAGTCAGATTAGATGGACAGCGTTTGTGAACAGCAGTTTTCAGATCTTGCCACAGATTCTCGATTGGATTTAGATCTGGACTTTGACTGGGCCATTCTAACACATAGATATGTTTTGTTTTAAACCATTCCATTGTTGCCCTGGCTTTATGTTTAGAGTCATTGCCCTGCTGAAAGGTGAACCTCCGCCCCAGTCTCAAGTCTTTTGCAGTCTCCAAGAGGTTTTCTTCCAAGTTTGCCCTGTATTTGCCTCCATCCATCTTCCCATCAACTCTGACCAGCTTCCCTGTCCCTGCTGAAGAGATGCACCCCTCGAGCATGATGCTGCCACCACCATATTTGACCGTGGGGATGGTGTGTTCAGAGTGACGTGCAGTGTTAGTTTTCTGCCACACATAGCGTTTTGCATTTCGGCCAAAAAGTTCCATTTTGGTCTCGTCTGACCAGAGCACCTTCTTCCACATGGTTGCTGTGTCCCCCACATGGCTTGTGGCAAACTGCAAACGAGACTTCTTATGCTTTCTGTTAACAATACCTTTCTTCTTACCACTCTTCCATAAAGGCCAACTTTGTACAGTGCATGACTAATAGTTGTCCTATGGACAGAGTTTCCCACCTGAGCTGTAGATCTCTGCAGCTCGTCCAGAGTCACCATGGGCCTCTTGACTGCATTTCTGATCAGCGCTCTCCTTGTTCGGGCGGTGAGTTTAGGTGGACGGCCTTGTCTTGGTAGGTTTAAAGTTGTGCCATACTCCTCCTATTTCTGAATGATCGCTTGAACAGTGCTCCGTGGGATGTTCAAGGCTTTGGAAATCTTTTTGTAGCCTAAGCCTGCTTTAAATTTCTCAATAACTTGATCCCTGACCTGTCTTGGACCTGTCTTGTGTGTTCTTTGGACTTCACGGTGTTGCTCCCAATATTCTCTTAGACAACCTCTGAGGCCATCACAGAGCAGCTGTATTTGTACTGACATTAGATTACACACAGGTGCACTCTATTTAGTCATTAGCACTCATCAGGCAATGTCTATAGGCAACTGACTGCACTCAGACCAAAGGAGGCCAAATAATTACGCACACACCACTTTGCAGTTATTTGTAAAAAAAAAATTGGTATCATGTATGATTTTCGTTCCACTTCTCATGTGTACACCACTTTGTATTGGTCTTTCACGTGGAATTCCAATACAATTGATTCATGTTTGTGGCAGTAATATGACAAAATGTGGAAAACTTCAAGGGGGCCGAATACTTTTGCAACCCACTGTATATTCCGATTACATTGCTTTGTGGTTAAAGTGAACGCAAGCCAAATATCTTCAATATACTGAACAGGCGTGAATCTTTCCACTCTACAAAGCAACTCATTAGACTGTCTAGGGTTAGTTTATTCTAGCCCCGGTACAGACTATATACAAGAGCGTGATCAGACTATTCCTTTTCATATTTACAGTTTTCTGCACCAGCTACGTGCACATTGCACTGTGTGATTTGGCAACATCACACTGATTCATTGCCCAGTGATCAGGCATTAGCAGCAGAAGCTACAGATCTAAAATTGGAAATAGCGATAGCTTGGATGCAGGGGTATGCAAATCAGAATAAAATAGTCAAATTACAAATCGTTTGGCATGTATTGGAGTCCACATATTCTGCCTATTTAGCTTTCCCTAATGCATAAAACATGCAAAGTGCTATTGTAGCCAGTGATACTCTCCTCCTGCCTGTAAAATGTGATTGACTCTGGGAGGTGGATAAGAGCATCTCCTGTGGAGCTTTCTCCTGAGTCAGCACAGATTGTCTCCCAGGCGTTCAGCTGCTCACAGCCATAACTGGCTTAGCAGGTGCCTTGTGCTCTACAATATTTGCAAAATGCTTTGATCCCACCACTTAATATGATAAGATGGGGATGACTCAGCTGCTCATGAATTTGTTTTAATTATGTGTAAATTGAAGTAGCTTTATGTATTTCACGTATTCTTGTGCATCTTCTCTGGGGTCCTATTGTTTTTTATTATGTTTTTGTTTATTTTTTTGTCTTGGCATTCTTTGAGGTCATCTTAACAATGTGACATGACACATTCATAGAGTTATGTACACCTATTACATGCTCTTTAATGTTCAACATTTAGCAAACTAGATTTAAGATCAATGACAGACAGGCAAAGCATGCTGAGAGCAAATGGCTTCCTATCAGTCCAGCATTGAACTGTAAATCACTGCATTAGTAAAACAGGCTGAACCTACAGTAATTACTATGCCCTCCTCATTGTTACCATTTTGTGTATATAGTATGAGGTGTGTGAGATATTTCTTGTTACATCTACAATCTTAAATATAGCTGATCAAGCTAAATTGGTTTTAATTAACGGTAACCATTGTTTAATCGACTTCGTTTTGTAACTGCTGGAAAATACAGACCTCTACTCAGTTTTGTTTGGTTTCAGCATGATTGGTCACTAGGTATCAGTAATGGGATTGACAATTGCCTTGTGTTGTATTGGGATTTAAAAGGAAACTTTACTTTTTCTCCTGTGGAAACACCTGATTAAGGAACACAAACATCTTAAATAGCGCCACCCTCTCCCAGCTCCTCAGTACATTTGGATATCTTTCCTGAAAAAACCTTTCAAGAGTCCGCTCCCACTTTTTGTCTTCCCAACCAGCCCCAGCAGTGCCATCAGCGGTGAGTGAGGTGCCCTGCCTGGGACTATTTTATGTATCGATGATTCCCCTCCGTCTTTTTCTTTCTCAGGCCTAATTTGAACCTAGGGCACAAGGCTCTGAGAAACCTCGTTCCAAACGATGCTGCCAATGTAACATTAAATTGTCGGAAGATAGTATTAAAAAGCTTTGTCAACCTTGCACTAATGCTATTATAGCAGCTGAGACTGACAGTTTACTTAAGTGAGTTATGGAAGGAGTTAGACATGAGATCCATGTATCCCTTGATAGATTTAAAGAGGTACAGACACCAATTGCTCCAAACCCTGAAGTTCAGGTAGTGAAGCAAAAAGACTTGCTAGATGGTCCAGGTCTCTTTCACACTGACCTCAGTCAACCCTCCACAGTTTCAGATTATTTGGGGAAGGAGGAAGAGGATGAAGTATCAAAGATCATTTTCTTAGAAAAGGGGGAATAATCCAGTCTTGGAGATAGAATCTGAGAAGGGTAGAAAAAATGCCCCTATATTTCTCTTTGGTCCAGATTAAACTTCTGTGTTGTTAAAGGCTGTTTACTCAGCTGAACAGATTAGAGACACAGTCTGAACCATCTGCACAGGATGAGGTTTACTCAGGTCTTGCGCAGCAACCAGATAGAGTATTTCCCTTTCATCAATCTCTTAAAACATAATTTAATCACAGTGGCAGAATTTGGAGGGGCGACTGTTCATTCCGACGTCAGCCAAGATGAAATTTCCCTTTGCAGAGGTGGATCTAGAACAATGGGTCAAATGTCCCTAGACTAAACTAGATGCCTCCCTTTCTTAGTATTCCAAGGACTCTGATTTGTCCTTTGAGGACTCTGGGGTTCTTAGAGATCCTATGGATAAGCGAATAGAAGCATTACTTAGAAAATCATGGGAATTGGCAGCCCTTGGTTTCTTTCCAGGGGTTGCTGCCACCTGCATCTCTAGAAACTTGTGGATTTGGATGAATAATCCTGTTAACCATCACTTCATGTTCGGCATTAGAAACCTGTTAAATCTCTTCCGGTTGGCATTAGATCAATTGCCTTTCTGGTGGATGCTGTGGCAGAGATAACTTGTGTGTCAGCCAGTACTACGGCTCTTATAAACTTGGCCAGGTGGGCCATTTGGCTCAAGACCTGGCAAGGTGACATGACTTCCAAGAACAAATTGTGTGCCATCCCATTTGAGGACAAAGTACTGTTTGTTCCAGAGCTTTATAATGTTCTAACACGTTCATCTGAAAAGGGGAAGCAGTTTCCGAATAAGAGAATAGTTGCTAGATCTAAGAAGCCATTTCTTGCTAAGAAAAACCCCTCAGCCCGAACAGGGAAGTCACAGGGGCAAAAAAGTGGACATTTCCCAAGGGTAGAGGGTAGAGGCTTCATCCTTGGAAAGACTGATCCACCCAAAGACAAATTACTCGTTGCTAGTTAAAGGCAGGTTCATTTATTATCCGCGTCAGTGGGTGAAGTTAAACCTAGATCTGTTTGTGTTACAGTTGATACAGGAAGGTCATCGACTGGAGTTTTCAACACTGCCTCATCAAAGAAAGTTTGTAAATCGTATTCCCAAGAATCAAGAGAAGGCCGGGGGATTTGATCAGGAGATAGAGAAACTATAAATGAAAAAAGTAATTATGCCAGTTCCCGAAGATCAAGTTTTTCAAGGCTACTATTCGCACGTCTTACTGGTGAAGAAAACCAGTTGAGATTTTTGTTTTTATTCCAAATCTGAAGTTCCTAAATCCCTTTTTATGTTACAAAAGGTTTCTTATGGAAAGTGTATATTCAGTATGATCTCTTCAACAAGGAAAGGGAGTTTTTTGTTGCAATTGAAAATAAAATATTTTTGAGGTTTGTGGTCAGGGTCAGTGATCCATCATTGTCAATTCAGAACTCTTCCATTTGGGATCGACTCAGCTCCTTGCATCCTCACCAAGGTGTTAGCTGAAGTCATGAAGGTACTGAGGAGCCAGGGAATTTCCATATTCCATACCTGGACGATCTTTTGATCTTCGCCCAACCGTAGGAATTGGTTCAGGTTCACAGTGACAGTCATTCAGCTTCTAAAGGCTCATACACCTGTGCAACTATTTAGCTCAATTATCATCTAAAGTTGGTCTGTTGGATGATGTGTACGCTGGCTAAAGACAAGATGTCCAACGGATAACAGGCAGTTTGCCCAATCCAACCGCAGGTTCAATATGCCTAACTATCGTGCAGGTTGGCCACATGTGCAAGTAGTTTAAACAACTTGTTGCTTTTAAATGTGTACTTGTTGATGCGTATGCAGTATTTATATATTTAAATTAGTTGGCTTTTTTTAGTTGATCAGCGCGTGTGTATGTACTTTATTTTTTGGACTATAGAACGCACCTAGATTTAGAAAACAAAAATCAGGGAAAAAATATATATATACTAAACCTGGTGAGTCCATGGTGCAGGGGCATCTGATGGACCTTTTTCCTCAAGTTGTAACTACCGAGCCCAGCTACAATAACCCCTGTTGTCCCCATCCTCTACACAATTCAAAGCTATCTAATCCCTGCATACACTAATGCTACATACGCTTATCCCTGCATACACTAAATGTTACATACGCTTATCCCTGCATACACTAAATGCTGCATATGCTTATCCCTGCATACACTAATGCTACATATGCTTATCCCTGCATACACTGAATGCTGCATACGATCCCTGCATACACTGAATGCTGCATACGCTTATCCCTGCATACACTAATGCTGCATACGCTTATCCCTGCATTCACTAATGCTACATACGCTTATCCCTGCATATACTAATGCTACCTACGCTTATCCCTGCATACGCTAATGCTACATATGCTTATCCCTGGATACACTAAATGCCACATACGCTTATCCCTGCATACACTAATGCTACATATGCTTATCCCTGCATACACTAATGCTACATACGCTTATCCCTGCATACACTAATGCTACATACGCTTATCCCTGCATACACTAATGCGACATACGCTTATCCCTGCATACACTGAATGCTACATGCGCTTATCCCTGCATAAACTAATGCTACATACGCTTATCCCTGCATACACTAATGCTACATACGCTTATCCGTGCATACACTGATGCTAAATATGCTTATCCCTGCATACCCTAATGCTACATACGCTTATCCCTGCATACACTAAATGCTACATACGCTTATCCCTGCATACACTAAATGCTACATACGCTTATCCCTGCATACCCTAATGCTACGTACGCTTATCCGTGCATACACTAATGCTACATACGCTTATCCCTACATACACTAAATGCTACATACGCTTATCCCTGTATACACTAAACACTATATACCCTACCCCTGCATACACTAAACCTCTATAAATTCAGGCCTTTATTGCCTCTTTAGATTGGCTGCCGGACCTCCATTTTTGAGTTTTCTAGAGTGCGCTTCCCACCACAATGCTCATAAGTCACAGTTCCTGTAAAGTTCCTGCATTCAAAAGACACTCAACCAGTCGCTTAATATCTCCACCGTAGAATTCACCGTCAAGCAATGCAAAAAAACAGAAAAGAAAGAGGAATCCTAGTATAGTCTGTATTATACTCTTCAATGGGGTAACCACCACCCTATAGGGTTCCCAGTGAGGGCGGATATTTATAATAAGGACACCTCCGCCACCCGGTGCTCCACCCTATAGTTGGCACGCTCACCTTATGGCAAGGCTGCCTCGCCTCACAGACGGCAATCTCACATAGTTATACTCCCCTGGATTCACTCCACTCCCTTCAAGGTTCAGTATCTCAAAATACATAAAAGAATTGCATATCATAGTGCAGAGGTTCTTATCACACCGGAATGGCCAGACATCACACACACACACAAGCTTCCTTGCTCACCCTATTCAGCTGCTGCCCACCCTCACAGACATCTGTATACGCCTGAACGTGTGTGGTGTCTCCCAGGTATATTTTCCTTCTGGCCACCTCTGCCTCCAACAGTGGATCTATGGACTAACAGCCTCCCAATAGTGTAAACCAGACACTTTATTTTAAGTAATAAAAGGTAATGTACTTACAAACATGAAGTAAAAAAGCGCTTTGTATTTTAAAAATCTCAGAGGACGTCTCCTCCTGCTGTTGCCGATAGCTTCCTGCGCTTAGCTTGCCAGACCTCCATTGCCTAATGATTGGTGGAGACGGAACTTCTAGGTCCCGTCCGCGGAGGTATCTGAGCCAATAATAATGTACCTCCGCGGGTGGGACCTAGAAGTTCACTAGTCATTGGGCAATGCAGGGCCAGCAGCCAGTCCAGAAGGGGGCATTACCAGGAAAATGTAGGGGCAGTGAGAGGGCGCTAAGAGGAGACTGAGTGTGCCGGTGCAGTGTCTGATTGTGCTACACTGCACTGGCTGCTGATTCAGAATGCAATTCGGGGCATCAACTTCCTCCATTCTATGGCAGGACATACTCCAATCCAGTGGGCACTCTCTTTAGAATTTAGGGACACGCTGCCTAATGTCTTGCTGATCCCTAGCAAAGGACGGCTCGATCATGCTGTGTGGTTAGTGGTGCATTAAGTTGCATGTGTGTATGAGCCTTAAAGCACACCTGAAGCAAAAATAAACTTATGAGATAATGAATTGTATGTGTAGTACAGCTAAGCAATACAACCTTAGTAGCAAAGAAAAAGTCTCATGTTGTTTTCCAGTACAGGAAAAGTTAAAAATAACTTCAGTTGTTATCTATGCTAAAGAGCTTCTCTGAGCTCTACCACCCAACTTGGATCGAATACAGTCCTGTTTTCTGAAGCATTTAAGCTGTTTCTCGCTGTTTCTTGGCTGTTTGCGATAAGGTTTTACTGCAGGAAAGTTCAAAGCTTTATTAATTCTGTTTTGTTTTATAGCTAAAAAGACAGTGTGGTTTCTAAGCTGATAAAATGACAGAATGATGCAATGATATAAAAAAAAGCTATATAAGTGAAAATTAAAATATGAGAGACTTTTCTTTGCTACTAATGTTCTATTCATTATCAGTACTACACATACATTATATCATAAGGTTTTCCACTTAGTGTTTTGCTTTAACTCCGCTGGGTTGGATTCTAAACTATCTAAAATCCACCCTGGTTCCCGCATAGTTTTCCTGAATTGTTGCTCCTTCAAAAGATTGCAGTATGAACTGTGAAGAATTTCATTTCCATATAAGCCAGGGAAGGCTTCATTAAAATGCACACTTAATGAAAATGGCCATACATATTAAGAAATGTGCTGTTCAGGTTTTCTAATGAGAACAGAGAATGTGGGAGCTGCATAGCTGCAGTAGTAGATTTCCAGAAGTCTAGATTAGCTGAACCAATATATGTTATAGGGGAAGCTTGGCAGACCGTTTCGGTGATTGGAAGAAAATGCCATGCACTGTAGTAGAAGTAGGGGACCTCCTCTATGTAACTATATGTCAGATTTACATTTGCCTGACCTTAGCCTTGCTGAATCTTCCCATTTGATGGATCTCTGTAGGACTTCCTCATGTCTTTATTATTGTGTATTTGGCTACAAGCCCATTTACTAGCAACAATGTGCGGCTACTACCATCCTCTGCCGAATTCATGTGTTTCCTCAGCTGACAGATTAGATAGTTGTTGTTAGGCCATAACTAGTGCTGTCAACTGTTCAACCCAATTGTGTTCCCATGGGAAAAAGCCAATATCAGATAGTATAACAAGTTTGGCATATAAACTGAATCCTTTAAAGCTCTTCTCGCCAGCTTACATCATCAAGCAATGGACCGTTTTGTCATCTTTAGACAACAAAAGAGGCTGACAACAAAATCATGTTGTCTTTCATAAAGCCTGATTCTACACTTTTATCCCACCACTTCTGATTAAATTGACTATGTATGAATATTGCATTTGTCCAAGACATGATTTCTTTCCTTTCCTCTTATGCTTAAATAATTAAATGCAATTCTACAATCCATGTAATTATGATGCCAAATCACGTTTGATTAGTATAATCAGCAATTCCTAAAGGACCTAAGTACCACAGCTGGAGAGTTCTGTATAATAGTAAATTCAAATGTTACCCCAAAATTACAGCTTCAGCACATGACACAATCCTGCATTTTAAAATGTGGGGAGGGGGTTGTAATAATTTTGAATTTATTATAATTTGCATTTACCATTGAATATATTTACAGAAACGGCACATTTTTCTTTGCCAAACCTTTTTGTCTGACTAGAGGTAAAGTTGTGATATTCATGTTTAACTGTAATGTGCTTTTCCGGTGTAATGTGCGGTCCATGACAAACCATGGCAGAAGGAATATCCTACCCAACTGCTAATGGATTTAAATTTATACAGGCATTAAAACATTTTTTTTCACAAACAGCATGCAGTAGGGCAGCAAAACACCCGATGAAGGGGTTTATAGGAGTGTACTGTATGTCAAGAAAATCCCTCATTCTCTGTATAGTTTGGATGAAATTGAAAATTATAGTTAGAACATTGGGATGAACACGTAAAAATAAATCACTTTATTTAACATACCATTCATACACCACAGTATCAAAGGTTATGGTATCCGAATAAAAGATTATCATAATTCTTATACTGTATGTAAGGGCTGACGTAGTATGCTCCTCCCTACACATTTTGTTCTCGGTGTCAGAGTCACCGGGCACACTCCACATATGCTTCTTCCTAGGGCTTTACTATGGCATAACTTTTTACCTGTCATCTGAGAACTAGGCAATCAGACTGGCAGGCCCCCCGGAGCTTTCCTCTGCCCTTTTTCCCCTGTTTAGACTGAGCTGCCCTACGTTAGACCTGAACTCTAACTGTATTCTCATTAATAATGGCAGTGACAGACTTGGATGGCCTAGTGTGTCTGCTTCCTAGACAGTAGTTTTTTTTTTTTTTTTAATCCCAAAATCAGACACTATCTTCATATAGTTTCAAAATTGTTGAGCTTTGGCAGAGGAGATAACATTGTGTTGTGTTTTTTTCCAGTCAACTTAGTAGTATTTAGTATTTTAAAATAGAGGAGTCAGAGGTACCATAAACTAAGGAGTTCAAGTTTATGTGCAATCTTCACACTATTTTAAAAATAGTTTTCTTCTTTAAAGTTTCAGTGGCAAGTTTACCACTGTTTAGCCAGCTAGCCAAGTTGTCCATCTGAATGAGACTGGAGGTAAAGAAAAAAAAAAGCAGATTCATTGTCATTTTTAAGGATAATCATGCTCTCTGTAATGACAGTACAAATAGCTTGTCTCTGAGGGCCCTTTCACACGGGGGCGGTGCAGTATTTTTACCGTACTGCGCGGTATTTTTACCGCATTCCACCCCTGAGCAACAAAAGACTATGGAGTCTTTCATACTGCGACGTTATGACGCAACACACGTGACATTTTCACGGCATCCCCGGTGCAGGTCCAGAACTACGTTACAGTGTGGCATCTGCATTGGTTGTTAGTCTGTGGCAACACGGGATAATTTAAAAAATGACCGAGGTGGCGTGAATGCTTGGGAGCATATTTTTACAATACGCTTTCATGTACTTCTGCATACCCTGAAGCAGGAAGTGACTGCAAGTGCGCGTCACTTCCTGCTTGGCCCAATGCCAGATGGGGACTACCGCATAGTAATGCAGTATTCTCCAAAGGCCTGTTTCTGGTGGAGTGATGCGGTGCAGCGGAAGCAACGCACCACATCGCTAACGCTGGTTTATAGTCTGAAACCAGCCTGACTGCACACTGGAGTTATAAAAAAGCCCTTACATAAATAATATTATGTAATATTAAATATTATAAATATTGTAAGCAAAGGAAAACCTTACTGAAAGATGCCTTACAATAGTTGATACAACCAGAAAGATATGTTTAACATGTTCTAGAGTTCTCCTTTATAATTGCCATCAAATCCATGTTTGCATTATCCTGTTCAGCATTTCACTTTGAAAATAGAAAGCAGGAAAGTGAGCATGTCATGAATGAGTAATATAGTAGATCTTGTGCCCAACAGTTGAACAAAGACTTTTTTTTTTTTCCCCCCTCAAACAATTTTTATGGTGCGAATCTGCACAAAGTATGCTTCTTTAATGTGATGGCACAAAGCATGAAACCTCCAGGGATAACTGGCCACTGCTGGGTGTTTTTGAACACAGTGAACTGTAGCAGTGTTAACATTTCAGCGCTTTTCCACTGCAGAAGGATAAGCTGGTCTTTCATTGCCGGATACACAGACACAAAGGATGACCTGCTTTGCCTGCATTAGTGCAGCTAACCGTCATAAAGCTCTCACATTACTTCATCTGTTAGAAGAAGCTTAAAGAACAGCAGTTCCAAATTAAGTAAAAATTAAACTTTGCCCTTTGAATAGTAATGACATACGCTACTAAACAGTGCTATTATATTTTTAAAATTAAGCTTTTTAGGCAAGAAAATCATTTGTCATCATTCAGTCACACATTGATCCAGAATAATCTAACTGAATGGGGACCATAAGGTAAATGTATCTTGTTTTGGTCATTGGAATAATGTCATACACTCCTTAGCGTGATCCTCTGCCACTGGTTGCTCTGCCCGGCTCATGCCTGGATGTGCCTGCCATTGCCATTTCTATTTGCAACGCTACCCCAACTGCTGAGAATTCCTCACCTACAGGACCATACTACTGTAAGCTCAGAGTTGTGCAAGCTAGTCATGGACAACTGCTCAGACACACGGCTGAAAAAGTCTCTATGGCGCACAGTGATTTACCGGTTCATTTTTTTATTTTAATTTGCAATTGACGTCCTATAAAGGGGACTTGAAGTGAGAGGCATGGATGGACAATTAGAAGCACATAATTTCGAGTTGATACAACAGCATCATTTATCCAGCTTGAATATAAACCAATCAAATACAGCTGAGGTAAAATGTGATTGGTCCATTTTCAAGCAGCACAAATTTGCATACAATATTTGCATAATCATGCATCAACTCAAAATGATTTGCATCTCATTTACCATCCCTGTATGGTGGCTGCCATATTTATTTCCTTTTGAACAATATAGGTTGACTATATTCAATGTGATTGCGCTCTCAGTATAAAGATCATGCATCCACCTCTCCCCCCTTCATGGACTCACTCACCAGATGTTGTGGTCTTATGATAAGACCAAACAGTGCTTTCGGGGTGTATCGCCAAATCCAAACGTGGACAGTGAAATGCATATGTAATGACCTAACCCGACACGGACTGGAAAAGCCAGCACCCACTGAGGAGTGGAACAAGTGAGTTCGTGAGGCAACGGGGGGGGGGGGCCATACATAAAGCGCTGTTTGGTCTTATCATAAGACCACAACATCTGGTGAGTGAGTCCATGAAGGGGGGAGAGGTGGATGCATGATCTTTATACTGAGAGCGCAATCACATTGAATATAGTCAACCTATATTGTTCAAAAGGAAATAAATATGGCAGCCACCATACAGGGATGGTGTGTAAAAACAAACAACAAAAAGTTAAAACAAAAAAAAAGTAAAGGAAACCATCATAGATGAACACAAGTGTCATTAAACCCTTCTCCAACCATACAGATGGCCAGTGGAGGAGTAAACCAGTGTGTGGTTCTGCCAGGGGCGTAGCAATAGGGGGTGCAGAGGTAGCGACCGCATCGGGGCCCTTGGGCCAGAGGGGCCCCGAAGGGTCCACCCTCTATCACAGTATTAGCTCTCTATTGGTCCTGTGCTGGTAATAATCACTTCTATAGATGCTTTTAATAGTAGTAATCTTTAAAGAGGAACTGTAACGACAAAACGGCCCCTGGGGGGTACTCACCTCGGGTGGGGGAAGCCTCAGGATCCTAATGAGGCTTCCCACGCCGTCCTGCGTCCCTCGGGGGTCTCGCTGTAGCCTTCCGTACAGCCGTGACGCAATATTTACCTTCCTGGCTCCTGCGCAGGCGCTCTGATGGCTGTCGGCGCCGAAGTAGGCGGAAATACCCGATCGCCGTCGGGTCTGCTCTACTGCGCAGGCGCAAGTTTCCGGCGCCTGCGCAGTAGAGCGGACCCGACGGAGATCGGGTATTTCCGTCTATTTCCGTGCCGAAATTCGCCACAGCGCCCCCGCTGGAGCCAGCAAAGGTAAATATTGAACTGACAGTCGGCACAGTCGCCGGCTGTTCGGAGGGCTGCGGCGAGACCCCCGTGGGACAGAGGACGGCGTGGGAAGCCTCATTAGGATCCGGAGGCTTCCCCCACCCGAGGTGAGTACCCCCCAGGGGATCTTTTTGTTGTTACAGAGTCTCTTTAACACACTGTTCCTCATCCCCTTCTTGCAACTCTGACACTGGGGTTGTCCTTGCCAAGTTTTGGTGCGCCATATCAATTGTTTTGTATAGAGTGCTTGGGGGGGCCCCATGTAAAACTTGCACCGGAGCCCACAGCTCCTTAGCTACGCCACTGGGTTCTGCCATCAGACCCTTGGCAGAACTTTGAAAAATCATCTTGGTTATCTACATTAGAGGGTTGCATTGCAACAGGGTGAGTGGCAAATTCTCCTCCTCCTTATAAAGCACCCTTGTCCCAGTGTTAATTCAAGAACTGGCAGTTTTAGTCAAGTTAGTAATTTTTACCTCTCTGGTAAAATCAGGGGTGTCATTTTGTTCTCAGATCTGATGTTATTCAGGTATGTACAGTATGTCAGCCAGTGCCATTTACTGCAGAACCAGTTCAGGTAGCACAGTAGCATATCACAAGGTTTCCTTTTTAGGACTTCCTTTGTTTTTGTCGTAAATATGATGACTTTTTCCCCTGCCTTTCCAGCCATATCCTGTTTAGCTGATACAAGGGGAAAAGCTAGGCCTGCACTAGCTATTATCCATTTTGTTCAGGCTGGAGGATTTTACTTCCTGTGGAGCTTTTGTACATATTTTTCATGTATTAAGGGCGTGTGACACTTTAGTTCACAGAAGTTGTGTTGGAGTTTTTCAGGCGTGCCAGAATCCATGGTGCTGCATTCATATTGTTCTGATTTACTGAAATGTCATCAAAGCCCTGGCTAAATGGAGAGGTTGGAAGAACACAGCAGATCAGCTAAGCTCCCAGGGGTGGGACATTTACCCAGCACTACACACTGCTGCTTAATGTATTCAGAGACTATGCAGCTGGATTGAGTCAGCTGTTTTCAACATTTCTGGCAATCTGCCTCTGTTGAATTCTTTTTTTTTTTTTCGTTAACTTTTGTCAGAGGAATGCAGAGGAATATTATTAGAACAGTGTGCCTGGTGTCTGAATAGTCCCTCTCTGTGCTGCTGCCACAGACATAATCATGCATGCTTCATATCAAGAATGTATCCATTTTTTTAGTGCTGTATGTCTGCTAGTCATAAAAATACCCTTTTTATTTTCAGGAATAAGTTTCATGTACTTTGTTAATGAAGTGGGAGATGCTGTACAGCAGATATTCTAGGGACAACTCCATGATGTACTACATGTGAAATCTACAATTTATGTCAGGTTAAAGTAATACCATATACAGATTGTGTAGTGTCATCAATGTTTCCAGGGTTTGAAACAGGCTTGCAGCGTTTCTTTCTCCTAGGGATGTTCATGATGAGCTTTTTTTTTTTTTGAAATAGGCAGAACTTACCCACAATTATTCTCTTGCGCAATGGCTATTGTATACAAAGCTGTCTGTCAAGCATTCGCAAAGGCCAGTCTAATTCCTTTAGCTTTAAAGGGAACCTGAAGTGAGAGGAATACAAGCGCTGTCATCTTCATTCCCTTATAAACCATGCCAGTTTTATGGCTGACATGCTGAGCTTTAGGCCTTACTTGTTTTTGAGTCGCAACATGCATGCAGTCAGCAGAGTTGTACCAGAGTCAAGTTGCTGGAGCACAGGCTGCATGCATGTTTGTGGTGGGGATGTACACAGCAACCAGAAGAAATAAACTCACGGGGTGAATAGTAGGGTCTGCAGTTTATGAAGCATTTTTTCCAGCCCAGACGAGCATGTCTTCTTAATAACTGCAACATCCAAGCATTTCCTATCATTCATATAGGAACAGAGCCCTCCACCTTTGGTTTTGCTGGAGATAAATGGGTTCCGGTCAGATCTATAGAGTGTAAATCCATGAATCTGAAATGCATTGTCTGGAATAAGCTAAGATAGACAGGTTTCTGAGAAGCTAAGAGAAACCAAGGGGTAAAAGTGTTTTTTTGTCCTGATCAGTAGTTGAAGCTCATCCAGTTTGTTGCATATTGACTTGACATTAGAGAGTGTAATTCCAGGTAACCGTGAACAACAGTCCTGTGCACCGAAAGCATGTCTCGATCCCTGATCTTTTGCCTCTTCTTCTAAGCCTCACTGCCTGATTCAACACTGTAGCTCCACTAGTTAGAATCCCCAAAAGGTCAAGATTAGACAAAATATCCAGGGGTACATCAGGTATAGCGAAGTTCTGAATGCTCAGTATTTGTTCGCTGGTGAATGTTATCTGGGTCGGGTTGCATAAGGCAATGTTGAAAAACAAAAACACATAAAACCAACGAAAAAAACAGAGCAACTTGCCGAAAGCTGCCACCTTCAGGCGCCTGAAGACTGGTCTGGTAGAAGCCAGATGCAGACGCGTTTCCACCATATCCGATATGATAAACTCATCCTCTCTCTGGCCGATATCGCAGACCACACAAGAGTGTATTCCATGTTCCACAAGTGTGAACGGATCCAATTTATAAAATAGGGTCTGTCACTGTCAGTTTTTCTTTTTGGCTAAATGGACATAAAAATGTCTTTTACACGATCGTAGGAACCGGACCTAAGAGTATTAGAGATAGAGCTTCAGCACAGAAGTTGGGCTATGGGATCAGTATGATCAGGCAGGAGCTCCTTTGCCATTTCACCTTAGTTGTAAAGAGTGACATTTTCATGTTTTAATCTTTGTTCCATAAAAAAATATCCTTGGAACACATCGGTCTTCTTCCAAATTCCTGGACCTTAGTGGGGGTGAGTCTACCACACATGCAACCTTTTTGGTTGCTTGTCCAGCAACCATGGTTTTCTAGTACCAGTTTCTCATTCAATTACATTTCCCCATTATATTGTTATGCTACACTATTGTGTCTCCTGGTTTACCTTCTGTTTTTGTTTTTAAAGGACTATCAACCTTCTACCTCACAAGTTATTCTTTAAAACTAGTCTTTGCAATTGTATTAACCTCCTTAGCGGTAACCCCGTGTGTGACACGGGGTAAGCCGCCGGAGGGTGCCACTCAGGCCCTGCTGGACCGGTTTACATAATTTTTTTTTTGCTGGACGCAGCTAGCACTTTGCTAGCTGCGCCAGCACACTGATCGCCACCGGCCCGCGCCCGATCGCCGCTATCCATTGCGGCGCGCGCCCCCCCCCCCAGACCCCGTGCGCTGCCTGGCCAATCAGTGCCAGGCAGCGCCGAGGGGTGGATCGGGACTCCCAATGACGTCCCGACGTCCGTGACGTCCTCCCGCCCCGTCACCATGGCGACGGGGGAAGCCCTCCAGGAAATCCCGTTCTTTGAACGGGATTTCCTGATCGGAGATCGCCGAAGGCGATCGAAGCGGGCGGGGGGATGCCGCTGAGCAGCGGCTATCATGTAGCGAGCCCTGGGCTCGCTACATGATTTAAAAAAAACAAAAACAAAAAAAACTGCTGCGCTGCCCCCTGGCGAAATTTTTCATACCGCCAGGGGGGTTAAGGACAAAAAGATGCAGATTTATACTCTACTCACGATGTCCACATTTAAGTTATTATGGGTCTAGTTTACCAATGTCCCCCTGAACTCGACAACATAAGTTTAACTAACTAAATTTAATTATCACAAAAACCTTCTGTTTTTAAGAAGGCAAACTTCTATTTTGCATAACATTTTAGTAAGATGGCTTGTTGGTCCTTTTAGTCCCTTTTTTACTGGGCTGGCTGTGAAGCAGGTAACATCTCTCTGCTCTCTCTCCCTTCTGGAGATCAGCATCATCTGCAGCACAAACCATCATCTGCAGCACAAGAACCATCATCTGCAGCACAGACCAAGTACGATGGCGGCGCGCACAGAAGCAGCGGCTTCATGCTACCCACATTGGTGCTCTCTTCTATTAATTTACTTCCTACTGACCTTCAGCGCCTCACAAGCAAAGGCAAGCATCCACTACAATCGCCAGGAGCTTCTACAGATCGGATCAAGCAGCACAGGAGATTACTTTAACACGGAATCAATACCGCAGGAGATTCTTAGATCACCGGGTCTTTCGTTAACCACAGCTATCCTCGGAAATAGATGGGGCAGAAAGCGAAGCAAGAGGAAACAAAAGAGAGGTAAGCGATCAGGATTGCTAACTAGACTGAGAGCTACTCCACATAAAACCCCTCTTCCTAGCGCACTGCTTGCAAATGCAGGGCTGTGGAGTCGGTCCAAAAATCCACCGACTCCGACTCCTCAGTTTAGGATTCCTCCGACTCTACGACTCCGACTCCTCTAATTTGCATATTACAATTTTGTTGATTAAAAGTATGTAACATGAAATTCGTCTCATAACTGCCAACGCTTAGGAATTTTACAAGACAACTGAAGTGAGAAGGATATGTAGACTACTATATTTATTCCCTTTAGACTAAAACTAGTCCTTGGTAAGAGCACTTGTAAAAGGTACAAACCGGAACAAAGAACATCTATCAGGCCCTAGGCAATGTGACTGTGGGTACATGTAAGAGTGATGTGCAGGTACTCTGCAGGGGAATGAGGAGATTGTAAACAGACAACACCTCTGTGTTCAATGTGCACAGCATTCTCAGTGGATTCCCTGCAGCTCTGTGGGGAGTGCATATGTAGAGTATAGTACTACTGTGTAACAAAGTAAACCTGAGACAGATGAAATTAAAGTTTTATACATACCTGGGGTAACCTCCAGCCCCCTTCAGGCTAATCAGTCCCTCGTTGTCCTCCTCCACCACCTGGATCTTCTGCTATGAGTCCAGGTACTTGAGCCAGTCAGGCGTAGTGCGCATACACACACTCCGCCGCCAGGAGCATACTACACCTGTGCAGCACTATTGCGCAGGTGCAGAATGTTCCTGGCTGTGGGAGCGGCATGCGGCCGGACAGCGCTGACTGACTGAATTACCGGGACTCATAGCAGAAGATCCGGGTGGTGGAGGACAGTGAGGGACTGATTAGCCTGAAGGGGGCTGGAGGAAGCCCCAGGTATGTATAAAACTTTACTTTTCATCCGTCTCAGTTACCCTTTAATTTGTAGTCACCAAACCAAATTTTAATAACATATCAAATTATTTTATTTCATCAGCAAAGGGAGTGCATACATTTGCATAAATCAGCATCAATGCAGAATTATTTCCATCTTGTTGACCATCTCTATTAGTGACATAGCTACACATCAGACTTTATTCTTACAGCATAGATGTTATTTAGTATATATGTTACGGCCAGAACCCGAAGTTTGGCCAGAACTAGAAGTGGCCGGCCACTTCGGGTTCTGGCCGGCCAATGCGCGAACTGGCCGCTGCGCTGCGGCCAATGTGAGAAATGAAACAATTCCTGTAAGGTTTAATGTGATGTTGTGGCCGCAGCGCAGCGGGGGGGCAAAAAATGTATCACACATCTTTACTTTATTCAATGGCATTAAGCCGCCCGGCTTTTTCCTCTGCCTCTCTCTCCTCCCCCCCCCCCGCCTCTCTCTCCCCCCTTCTCTTATGGGCACAGCCGGGCGGGGACACGCGTGTCCAGGAGAGTCGTTCCTCGCGGCAGGAGAGCAGAGCGGGGGAGGCTGCAGACATTGCTTCTGCCAGCACCCGCTCTGCAAGAACGGCAGGATTCCCCTGCCGCGACGAACGACTCCGGAGGGACACGCGTGTCCCCGCCCGGCTGTGCCCATAAAGAGAAGGAGAGAGAGAGGCGGGGGGGGGGGGGGGAGGAGAGAGAGGCAGAGGAAAAAGCCGGGCGGCTTAATGCCATTGAATAAAGTAAAGATGTGTGATACATTTTTTGCCCCCCGCTGCGCTGCGGCCACAACATCACATTAAACCTTACAGGAATTGTTTCATTTCTCACATTGGCCGCAGCGCAGCGGCCAGTTCGCGCATTGGCCGGCCAGAACCCGAAGTGGCCGGCCACTTCTAGTTCTGGCCAAACTTCGGGTTCTGGCCGTAACATATATAAGAGATTCCTGTGTACACATCATATATACAGTCACAATCAGATATGTATATCTGACCTTAAAAATACGT
The DNA here is from genome assembly GCF_040937935.1 of Hyperolius riggenbachi. Lineage (NCBI taxonomy): Eukaryota > Metazoa > Chordata > Amphibia > Anura > Hyperoliidae > Hyperolius > Hyperolius riggenbachi. The sequence continues at coordinate 187,038,113 of NC_090646.1, read as the reverse complement.
GGACTGCTTTATTGAAGCAGCACAAGTAACTAATTTTGATTGGTTTATTTCATTTTTGTATACTAAGCACAGCTATTACTGTATATATACTGTATATATACATTATTTTTAATGACTATTATCTGAGAAATAGAACATTTTATCATATTTTCTATTTTAATTACAGTTACAAATTCATTAGGAGTCTGAGTCGGTGCATTTTTTCCCGACTCCGACTCTGACTCCAGGCACCCAAAATTGCCCGACTCCACGACTCCGACTCCACGACTCCGACTCCACAGCCCTGTGCAAATGTGAGATCCCTCGCAAATGAAATGGATGAGCTCCGACTGGATATCTCCACGTATAAAACTATGAGAGACTGTTGCCTTTTGATTTTTAAATACAAACAAAGAATTGAGGAAAACTTTGAAAATGACTCAAACCCAAAGAGGATGTGGCAAAGCATTCAACTATTCACAGATTACAAAAAGAATAGCACTTAATATACACTGGACAATAACATCCCCAGCCTAGCAGAGGAACTTAACAACTTCTTTGCTAGATTTGAAAAAGACAACAATCGGCCTCCAGTCAACTTTGGGCCCACTACAGACTCACAGCCTTTAATCCTTCACATACATGAAGTGCAGCAAGCACTCACAAATATCAACACCAGGAAAGCTGCAGGTCCTGATGGTGTGCAAGGACGTGTGCTCCAGGCCTGTGCTGGTCAACTAGCGAAAGTTTTTACACAAATATTCAACCTCTCTCTGTCCCATCATGCCTTAAATCCTACAACCATTGTGCCAGTCCCAAAAAATCCTAGGATAACCTGTCTTAATGATTATCGACCAGTTGCTCTAACCCCTGTCATCGCCAAGTGCTTTGAACGAATGGTAGCCACACACATCAAGGCCTTAATCCCAGCAAATCTAGATCAACACCAGTTTGCTTACCGAACAAATAGATCGACTGAGGATGCCATCTGTGTAGCTCTCCATGCTGCCCTCTCACACCTGGAAAAGCCCAACTCCTATGTTAGGATGCTCTTTGTTGACTACAGCTCAGCATTTAACACCATTGTACCTAGCCAGCTGATCAACAAACTCCATGCACTAGGTCTTGCTCCCTCCATATGTACTTGGTTATTGGACTTCCTTACTAATCACCCTCAAACTGTCAGACTAGGAAAACGGACCTCCTCCACCCTTACCCTGAGCACTGGCGTGCCACAGGGCTGTGTATTAAAGAGACTCCGTAACAAAAATTGCATCCTGTTTTTTATCATCCTACAAGTTCCAAAAGCTATTCAAATGTGTTCTGGCTTACTGCAGCACTTTATACTATCACTGTCTTTGTAATAAATCAATGTATCTTTCCCCTGTCAGACTTGTCGGCCTGTGTCTGGAAGGTTGCCAAGTTCTTCAGTGTTGTGGTTCTGCTATTAACTCCCCCTTCCAGGCCCCTCTATGCACACTGCCTGTGTGTTATTTAGATTAGAGCAGCTTCTCTCTTCTCTCTTATCTTTTACAAGTTGGATAAATCGTCCTCTGAGCTGGCTGGACTTTCACATACTGAAGAATTACAGACAAGGGCAAAGCTGTTTGCATGAAGAAACGAGCAGCCTGAAACTTCAGTGCATGAGAACAGGGGGAAAGAAACACACAAATGATCTCTTGAGATTCAAAAGGAAGGCTGTATACAGCCTGCTTGTGTATGGATGTATTTTCTATGTGTGGACATACTGTACATCAACCTACTTCCTGTTTTGGTGGCCATTTTGTTTGTTTATAAACAAACTTTTTAAAACTGTTTTTAACCACTTTTAATGCGGCGAGGAGCGGCGAAATTGTGTCAGAGGGTAATAGGAGATGTCCCCTAACGCACTGGTATGTTTACTTTTGTGCGATTTTTTTAACAATACAGAGTCTCTTTAAAGGGAACCAGAGATGAACGTTTCACACAAAATAAACATATCAGTTGATAGCTTGTAAAGAATAAATGCTCTACCTGATAATTTTGCCGCTCTGGTGTGCCTTTTTTAGTGTTTTTTATCCATTATTGCTCCAGGAAAAATCAAATATGGCCGCCGGCTCATATCCCTTCTCCTTCCGGGTTATATGAGTTGTTCTGGATGTGCTGTCTTGGCTATATGAGACTATGCTGCTATCTAGGCTAAATGCAGCCTTTCATCTATGTGCTTTCATTTTGGTATAATCTGCCTGTAGGAAGTGTCACTGATAATAACTGCAGTTTCATTCCTATGAGAATCTAGTGCACACAGAGCACACAGGGATCATATTACAGCCACAGGGCTTCTCTCTTAGGAGCAGCAGCCCCTCCCAGTCATCACAGCTCTCAGCATGCAACGCAGAAGATCTAAGCCAGGAGGGGGAAGGCTTGGGCTTGAAAGGACTCCACAGAAGAGTGACTCAGCTATAATGATTCCAGGTCAAACCTCGACTGAATAGTCGATGGATTCTTATCACAGTTGCTAATAGACTAATTAAGCAGATAACAATGAAACTAAAAGCAGGGTAGGTGTTTACTGTCATGTTCCCACTGATAAATGTAATAAAATACATGAGGGTGCTTCATCTCTGGTTCTCTTTAAGCCCTCTCCTCTATGCACTTTTCACCCATGACTGCCAGCCTATCCATACCTCAAACATAATTGTTAAGTTTGCAGATGATACGACTGTCATTGGGCTTATATCAGACAATGAGGAAGCTGCATACAGAGAAGAAGTTAGGAACTTGACTGCATGGTGCGACATTAACAACCTGTTATTAAATACAAAGAAGACCAAAGAAATTATTCTGGACTTTAGGACCACCAAAAAGACCGCTCACCTACCGCTAATGATCAATGCAGAGGCTGTGGAGAGAGTTTCCAGCTTCAAATTTTTGGGAGTCACCATCGCAGAGAACCTGTCCTGGGCTGACAATGCTTTAGCTCTAACTGGCAAAGCACAACAACGCCTCTACTTTCTGAGAAAACTAAGGCGCGCTAACCTCCCACAGAAGCTGCTGGTTAATTTCTACAGATGCACTATAGAAAGCGTTCTGACCAATTGCATGACGGCCGGGTACAACAGCTGCACGAAGGCTACTAGAGAAGCCCTGCAGCGAGTTGTTAAAACAGCAGAAGCCATTATTGGCACTGAACTACCATCACTGCAACTTTTGTATAATACTTGCAGCATGAGAAGGGCCAAAAACATTATCAAGGACAACACTCACCCTGGAAATGCCTTGTTTGAGCTCCTTCCATCAGGTAAACGTTTTAGATCAATCCGCACACACACAAACAGACTGAAAGACAGCTTTTTGCCATCTGCCATAAACTTGATGAACTCTGAAACCTCTCTGAAATAATTAACACTGTGTACAAATTGTTTAAATATCTGTAATACCTGGCATATATGTATAATTTCTTCTCTTCCTTGTTACTATCACTATGTTCCCTATATGCACCGTGGGGTTGTCATGAAAAGTAATTTCGTTGTGTTACACAATGACAATAAAGTGAATTGAATTGAATTACACACTCCTAGGAGTTCTGTTTCACCATGAGCTTGCTGGGCTATCTGCAAGTTAAGTGTGCATCATAAACTGTATCTTACATACCTAGTACAGGTCTTTGCACTGTTGAAAATCAAATGTCATTTTATCCCAGGATTCCATCCTGACTGCAAGTTATTGAGTTGAAAAACGTATTACATCACAGTTATTACTGACTTCTTTGGTGAAAAGGCCTTGCTGCATTCTGTTATAGCTGTCAAACAAAGAGCAAGCAATGTCTACTTGATCTTCTAACTCTAACTCTGCCACTGATAGTTTCATATGTCCAAGAATAAATACTGAAATAAAACTAAAATAGAAGAACAAGAATAGATTAGTTTTTTGCCTCTACAATGCAAAAATATTACATTCATTGAGTGAGATCCCAGAGTATACATAGCCTTCTGTAACAGCTATGGCCCGGTTTCATTTTTTGATCATTGTATTAATAATCTGTATAATTTCGTTTTTTTTTTATTTTAAAAAAAGCAACTTGTTTATTGTCTGTAATGGTTGTATAAAATCTGCACCTAGTATTAATTGCTTGATTTTGTTTAATTCCTTAGGTAACATGTCTTCAAGATTTATTTGGCGATGATGATGTGTTTATTGCCTGTGGACCAGAAAAATACAGATATGCACAGGATGATTTTGTTCTGGATCATGGTGGTAAATATTTTTTACTTTTTTGTTTTACATTTATTATATCATTATTATTTACAGTAGTACATTATAATGTATTTTTTGAACACATTTTATTGATGTTTACACATACATGCAATGAGAGATGTACAAAAGAGAAAAAAATTACAATTGCTGCTATTGCATCATAATAATAATTAGTCATAAACAATTTTCTTCGATAAAGATCTGAATCACATAATAGTCTCATATATATTGTCCTTCTTGTTGATCCAAGGTTGACGGAAAGGCATCACTGGTAAATGGCCTCCTTAAGAATGTAACAATGATTATTTTTATAATCATCTTTCGCCATTTTCAAATCTAGCAAGATCATGAAGAAAACTTGTGCAATCATACAATAAAATGAACAAACATTATTTAACACTAACAACCTAAGTCACTACCTGCCCTATACTGCCGCTTGCCACTGTAGTTTATAATTTTGATATCCCAGTTTTTACACTTAAGTAACTGGGTGACTTTTCAAGCTACTGTATCAGATTTGTAGCCCACTGTCTTGCCTAACTACAGTGTCTTTCATCAGCACCCTACCTGGGTTACTCTAAAGACAAAACTTAAATCATTTTATAAAAGTTATATTTGTTATCACATTATAGTGTATTTAATTTAAAATATGGTGTTAGTAAATTAAAGAAAGAAAGAGCAATAGAACCAATACATCACCAGATATTGCAACATGTGCTTCTTCTCTTTAGCTGGGGAAACCCTGAGCAAGTAGAGAATCTGGGAAATCACTAATATGCCCATGGTTCAAGTCAGCAAGAGATAAATTCCCAATTTGTTTACATGGCCTTATTGCACGGTGGCCATATTTACCCAAGCCTCCCCCTTTGTGTCCAAGTACCTATTTGCACAAATAGACAACTACCAAAGCTGCATGTTTATCTCATAACTGTAAACATAGGCTGTGCCCTGACCCAGACTGCTACATCAAAAAAGTGTGATCTAAAATAAACCCAAGTGCACTCCTTGTACTAGAGTTTTAATGCCTATAACCTTTGTGAGAATCGTTGACTTTTAGATAATACTAAAGGTACAGCAAGCCCATGGTGAACCAGAGTGTGTAAGGGGCTAAAAAGGACCAAAAAGCCCTCTTACTAAAAATGCTATGTGAATATACGTGAGCTATACATTGACCACACACGTTCACATTACAGACAGTTGTATGGGGGTATTGGCACATGCCAAGGTCTTTAATGTTTTCGTCCAGAAGGCTTTATGGCATTTTTTTTTCCTCTTTCACTGCAGAGTGTCGTGTTTTGAAACCATCATATACTCGTGCTACAAGACAGAGTGGCTCCAAAAGTCCGGTATCTTCACGGCGCAGTAAATCTCCAGCTACAGGTAAGGGTTCCAAAAAAGAAAGAAGGGGGGGGGGGGGGATAAACTTATCTTAACATACATTAAAGTAAACTTGTGAAAAAAGGTGGGAGGGGGAAGCTTCTGGATCCTAAAGAGGCATCCCCAATCTCCTCCACAGGGCTCTATCGGAAATAGCTGAGCCCCATCTGGTCCGCATTAGCCAGGTGCACAGTAGCAAGGACTCAAACTGCCTCAGCTATTTCCGAAGATAGCCAAGTGCAGCAAGCAGACTGTTGGGGGCTCCACCGCTGGAGGACGGGGGAAGCTCCTTTAGGATCCAGAGGTAAGTACCCAGTAGGGGAACATTTCTTCACTTCAGGGACACTTTAAGGCCTGGAACCCACTGAAATCCGCAAACGCAACCGCTAGCGTTTTGTCTGAGCGGTTTGCAAGCGGATTCATGCGCGTTTTCGGTCACGCTTTGCAAGTGTGTATTTTTTTGCTCAGTGGTTGTGTAGCGTTTTGCGTTTCGCGTTTTTATCCTGATTAGTCTTGTGAATTATTTTTAATTTTGTTACAGTGTGCTGAACCGCAAAACGCTAGCAAAACCGCTCAGTTTAGGTTTTGCTGAGCGTTTCTGCTAGCGTTTCAATACTTTACATTGAAGCGCTAACGCTCCCAAAATGCTGCAGGTCCTGCGTTTGCGTTTCTGGGAAATGCAAACGCTCCTGTGGAAGTTGCCCCATCCATTAACATCAGCTGAGCGTTTTGGCAAAACGCTAGCGTATCGCAGCGCTGCCAAAATGCTCAAAAAAACGCTCTTGTGGGTTCCAGCCCTTAAAGACTAAAACAGACTGTGCCTACAAAATGTATTTAACCCCTTCAAAGTTTTCATGCTTTATTATAACAAGAAATTGAGTCACAGGGGAACCGTTATATATACCGACTATCCTGATCATTTTTTTTCAAAGAAGTGGATAGGTATTCTCCTAGTCTCTCAATGGTTGGTTAGATCATGTCACTGTTCCAGTGGCATGTGACCCAATCTAGCCAAAACAGAGACGGCAGCAAGACAAGGAACATCATTGCACATTGCAGTAGTGTTCTTTCACCACAAAAATACATAAGCCTTATACAAATCGGACAATTGTTTCTTTTTGCAATGTGAGTTGAGGTTTAAAGCGTGTTTTATAAATGGTCCCTTTCAGTCTTAAGTGAGGTTACATGGAGTAGTACTAACATATTTACATTTTAGTTGATTTGTGATCTGCTCTATCCTCATGCATTGAGCTCCTTTCTAATTTTTTAATTGCTGAGGCTTACTGCTATACAGACAGAAAAGAAACAAACAGTTATGGACTTCTTCTTTGAACAGCTAAAAAAGCCTTGTATTATGCCTGGGTTGATCTTGGGAACTTGATTAATCCTTCTGGTTCGAATCTCCCCTAGAGGTGGTTGTACAACTTTTAGTTGAAATTCTTGACTTTCATGCAAATTCATTACTTTAGATATTGGCCTCAATTCACTAAGATCATGCTGGAGATAAGGCAAGAGAAAACTTACCACCACACATCGATCTTGCCGTATTAAGGTGTAGAGATAAGTTTTCACAGTGAGAGAGTTATCTTATCTCTTCATTCCTTAAGTTACCTCCTCTATAGTTATTTTCACATGCATTTAATTAAGAGCCTGTCTTTAACTTAAGAATTCTGGAGTTCTTTTAAGGATTGAAGAGTTAACTTTAGAGATCTCACTTTAACTTAAGGACAGAAGAGTTAATGCTAGGTACACACATACCATTTTCTGTAATGCTGGGAATACACGGTACGTTTTTGCCGCTCGATTTCGCGCCGATCGCTTTCTGCGCTCAATTTCACGCCCGATTCTCTTATCTTCTATTTGTTTTCCTTATCTTTTCCCATTGTTCCTTATGCGAAATCGAGCACGGAATCGATCGGGCGGCATATCGGACATGTCGTAAATGATCAATCGAGCCATCTAAATGGCTCAAAAACGTACCGTGTATTCTCAGCATTAGATTTTCTGTTAGATTTACTTGCCAGATAGAAATTCACTATCTAACCATCTATCTGCCTAGCAATTAAGAATTGTTCTACTCAGCAGGAGATAACCAGAAGACAATGTACCAGATATAATGACCAGTCTCTACCAGTACTTTACAGAAAATAATCGAATTACAGAAAATCTTACAGAAAATTGAATGGTGTATGCTAGGCATAACAGAAAATTGTATGGTGTGTACTAGACATAACTTTAGGTTTGCCTGAGGTAAAATGTTTCCTGAATACCCATGGCCTCAATTCTGGTAGGGTTATCAAACAAATTACCTCATGTAATTTACCTCATGAGGCAATGGCATTTAGCAATTCTGGTAGGTTTTAGTCATGTTTTACCTCATGAGGTAAATTATGAGGCAATAATAGCTATTCTCATGGAAATTAGGGAGCATGTTAGCACATAATTTACCGATCAGTTTAACCTCCCTGGTGTTCTGATTCCCGTGGCGCTAGGGCCGCGGGAAGGTTTTTTTTTTGCAATTTTTTTTTTTATCATGCAGCTAGCATAGCGCTAGCTTCATAATGCCCCCCTCCCTGCGGCGTCCCTCCCACCCCTCTGATCGCCGCCGGCACTTATGCCCGTCAGGAAACCCCGTTCTGAACGGGATTTCCTTCAGGGCTTCCCCCGTCGCCATGGCGACGAACGGAGTGACGTCATCGACGTCCTGACGTCACAGGGAGTCCCTATCCGTCCCTCAGCGCTGCCTGGCACTGATTGGCCAGGCTGCACAGGGGTCCCGGGGGGAGGGGAGCCGTGTTACGCGGCGGATCGGCGGCGATTTTATTTATTTTATTTTTTTTTTCTTATTTTTAAATCGGCCCACCAGGGCCTGAGCGGTGACCTCCGGCGTCTCTGGACGAGCTCTGCTCGTTCACAACGCTAGGGAGGTTAAGACCTGCCTGTACCTGGAGGTAAAGTAAATTTGCATGCATTTTGCAGTTTTTTGTGGAGTTCTTATTGCTGTTTTAGTGTTGTTCCTATTCAGGCTGTGTAATAGAAAAGAATAGTAAAAATAAAACTCCAAATATTTACTGGATTTTTTTTTTATAAGGGATGCCTAAAAATATATTTTTCGTAGGTTGCTACATAATCAAATACACCTTCCCCCTTCAAAAAAAAATCTTCCAAAGACTATCCTAACTTATGGAAGACAATTAAAGACTACTATTTATTTACTGCAGGCTTACTGCTGAAATACCTCATGTTTTACCTCACTTTATGCATTTACCTCATGTTTTACCTCCTGCTCAGAAATGGAGAAAAATCTTCCAGAATTGCTAAAAAAAGGAGGAAAATGCCTCATGATGTATTTTACCTACTAAAAAACATTTACCTCACATAGCTACCAGAATTAAGACCAACATGCCTTATCACCATGGTGATAACTCTAGAAATGTTATTAAAGACAGGAGATAAGCTTAGTGAATTGAGGCCATTGTTTTGATCTAATCTTTGACATTTAAAATGTGTTTAGATGTATGTAGATGAGGATAATGACAATGCTAATATTGTATCTGGATATATAGACAGCACCAAATTTGGAATTAATGTTCTCTTGATGTGTTTACTTTTGTTGTGTAATGAATGCAGTAAGGAGGACTGGCTACTACTATTCCACAGCGAGGTCTCCAGGTGAGCCATTCTGCTTGTGGCTTCCTCTCTTGGCTTTATAAGCTCACCTGCTGACTCGCCTTGCTGTGCAGCTTCATAAACCTGCTCTCTGCCACATCTGAGCGCACTCATTCCAGCCTGCTTTTCCTCCTATCGCAGGAGATGTTTTGCACCAGCTGTACTTTCTACAGATGCACAACATTTATAGCTATTTGTGAACTGATTTATATTATGTGCTTACTAGGGGCATGTACCTCTTTCATATATAGTCCAGTTCACAATCAGACTGCAATATTGAAATGAATGTTCACCATCCAGGACTAATCTTCCATCTCTGATTTACTATAAAAAAAAAACCAAAAAACAAACAAACCAAAGCTTGTTACTGTGTAACCTATCGCGCATGCAGTGTTTGGGTGTAACATCCCCCTTTCACAAGCCAGGAGTTTGTTGCTTGGAAAGCGGAAGTGGCCAGTCCACATTTCAGCTTTTGCTGGAGAAGTATTTCAATGTGCATGTCACTGGAATAGTACAGAGCTCTCATACCAGCAGTTTTGATTTGTTTTCTATAAATTCTACTGCCAAGGTTTGTCGCCATGTTTGCTTTAAATGTAATTCTTACAAATTACAGCATCAGTAAGGAGAATCAAGATTTTGGGAATGGGAAAATGCAATTGCATGGAGTAGTTTACACTACATGTAGAAAAAAAGTAACTATGTAGTTACTGATTTTCTCTGTCCTGTTTGCTATCATATATTCTTAACGTTGAAGGGCATCCACAGGTATGTGGGCTTGTTCACACCGAGCGCTTTTCGTTTTTAAAAAGTGCTGGTAATTTTTTAAAAGTGCTTAAGCAATGTTTCTCAGTGTGAATATTCTCACATGAGCGATGAGCTTTCTTTGCAGTTGCGGCTTCTGCATCATTTTCTGAGTGTTTGCGCTTCAATACAACGTATTGGGAAATGCAAAGCACTTGAAAAAGCTCTTTGAAAAGCGGTTTGGCGAGTGATTTTTAAAATAAATACATTGTATTTATTAAGTTCCAGGTCAAAGAGTTCACTTCTTGATAGTCGTCAGAAAAAAAAATAAAATTGCCAAACAAAAGCGCTTAGAAAAGCACTTAAAGCGCAAATTGCTCTGAAAGCGCAGGTAAAAATGCTTACAAAAGCGTTCAGCACATGCGATTGCGCTTCAGATTTCTAATGTGAACCAGGCCTGACTGCTAGATTTAGGAAGAGGATACCTTGATCAGGGAGACTATTTGTGAGGTCAAACATGATGCAGCATCTAGGATTTTTCTTAAGTTAGATAACTGTGTAAGTATCCAATAACTAAATTCAAAAAGTGTAAATATATATATATATATATATATATATATATATATATATATATATATATATAGTTTTACTAAGCTATTTTTATGATTCAAATGTTATGTCAACCCCATTAACATCAGTATGCGGATCCTTCTTACTGCTTATATATATTTTTTTAAACTTATCACTTCATTTACTTCATGAATGTAGTGTTTATAAAATGCTTTAATTATCACCTTTATTTGTAATCGTAATTAATTTTATGCCGTAGTCAATGGAACACCAAGCAGCCAGTTATCCACTCCAAAATCAACAAAATCCTCCTGTTCGTCTCCAACCAGCCCAGGAAGCTTCCGTGGCCTGAAGGTAAAAATTGCAGTTCTCAAATGCTCACTCTTGGTTTAGTAAGGAACACCTATTTAATTTCAGATGAAAACACTACATCTTCTGTTTATTACTTACAAATATATGTCTTCATAATCTTTACTTTCAGTTCATTGATAACTGAATATAGGGGAGGAGCAGAATCACAGAGGTGTGTACATTGCATTGTGTGCAGAATAAATATACTTTTGTCATCTATTCAAACCTTAAGAAGACTTTAGGCCATTAATGTGCTATTCGCTGGCCTGTGAGGACTGTCACATTACATAACGCTTGCAGGAGCTGATTTTCTGCAAGCATTATGATCTGCGGCGTGACGTTGACATTTTGTAGTGCATGGCTGATTAGCGGCGGTAGTTCTAATTCACCCGATGGGAAAACGCCGGCACCGGACAATTAAAAGCTCCCGGCTGCGTCTTACCGCAATGTGCCAAAATGCAGCATTAGATGTGAAAGGTAAAATGAAATTTTATGGACTTTCATTTTACCTTGGTTAATGCAAAGTATTGACTTTGCGTCAAAATGCCAGAAATCAGCTCTGGTGCGAAAGAGCCCTGATGCCCACTCTGTTTTCTGTAATTTTCTTTCTTTTTTTTATTTTCTTTCTTTCTCTCCCACAATCCTTTTGGCACAGTCTTGTTTCACAACCTTCACCACACTGTACAGCCAAGTTCAAATAAGGCGTGTACTTTACTGTGTCATCTATTTTTCATTGAACTATGTGTCAGTAGTTGGAACAGTGCTGTTTTAATGTCCACAATACAGACAGGTAGCCCTTGAAGCCCAGAAACAGAAACCGTAAATTGTATATCACATGCTTTTTTGTGCTGTGTGGTTAATATGCGTGAATCACAAGACAAGCAATGGTTCAGCAAAGCTTCAAATATTTTTGGCAGGCAAAACAGTTCTTATATGTATTTCAACCGTTTGTTAACTATTCACTCAGAGGTATACAGGTTAGTTTACTTAATATCTCCAGATGTTAAAGAGCACATATGATTTAGCAAACTAGAATTAGATTAACCTCCCTGGCAGTATGAATTGTGCGGCTGCGCGGCCGCGGGAGGGTTTTTCTCACTTGTTTTTTTTTTTTTTTTTTGCATGTAGCTAGCCTAGCGCTAGCTACATGCTTCCCCCCCCCCCTCCCTGCGGCGTCCCCACGTACCGTTAGATTGCCGCTGGTGCCGCTTGCCCCTAAGGAAATCCCGTTCTGAACTGGATTTCCTTGAGGGCTTCCCCCGTCGCCATGGCGACGAACTGAGTGACGTCATCGACAGGGAATCCCGATCCACATCATAGCGCAGCCTGGCGCCAATTGGCCAGGCTGCGCAAGGGGTATGCGGGGGGGGGCCCTGTATCGCGGCGGGTAGCGGCGCATAGGCGGCGGGCGCCGGCGATCAGACCAAACACGCAGCTAGCAAAGTGCTAGCTGCGTGTTTAAAAAAAAATTATGCAAATCGGCCAAGCAGGGCCTGAGGAATCCTCCGCGGCGGCTTACCCCGTGTCCAGCACGGGGTTACCGCTAAGGAGGTTAAGTGGCAGTGATCACAACACCGTGGGTTTGTGGGTTTTTGTTTACTATCAGAAGATGGGGAGGAGTGTAGAAATGTTATTGAGTCAGTGTTTTTGATATTTCAGTTGCATATTGGCACCCAGAGCAAGATTTTTTTTTTTTTCTTAGTGAACCTTTCCACAACCCTATTGCGGTCCAGTGTGACCCAGGTGAGGTTTAGAATTGCAAACGTACACCATTAAATGAATGCAGTCCAGGTTTACCAAATCACTTTTGTTCTTCAGTCTCCTCCAGTTTAAGAGAACCTTTTGTAATTAAGCCCCATAACTTGTTCCAAAGACCTTTTTGTATTTTGTTACACTTTGCTTGCATCCTGATGCTAATGTTTAGTCGTGTTATCCAGTAAGACTAAAATTTGTATGGTTTTGCTCCTAATTCTGCTCTTTTGCAAAGCTAGCCAAACAAATAATTGGATGGAAGCGATTTCTACTTGGCAGCATATTTCTGCTGTCAGCATTACTGTGGATGTGTTCTTATTTGTCATAACACCAAAACATTATTGCTTGCTTTGTAAGCCAACTCAAATCACATTTATACTAGTCAACTTTTTTTTGTGTTTAAACAAAAGGTCAGCTTCATAACATAAACATTGCATTCTAGCAGTGTGGAGGTCTCCAGCACTGTGACCTTCATTATCTGCTCTGTAGGATGTATTCTTGTCTCATCTAGAGATCACCAGGCCTTCTGGCTGTTTTCATGCAATGTCAGGATGAGTTTATCTAATTGAATGCTGGGACTTCTTCCAGACTTTACAGCTCTATAAGTAGATGTTGTATTATAGTCCCTGGTACAGCTCTATGGTTTTGCAGATAACAAGGAAACTGTTTCAGAAATGTTTAATATATAATCCTGTCATCAAATTCAGCTGAAAAATATTATATTAGTGGGCAGCATGGTGGCATAGTGGATTGCACTCTCACCTTGCATGTAGCGCTGAGTCACTGGTCCGGGTTCCTACCCAGGGCATTAACTACATGGGGTTTTTTTGTTTTCCCTGTGTCTGTGTGGGTTTGCTCCAGGCATTCCAGTTTCCTCCCACATCCCAATAACATACAGATACGTTAATTGGCTTCCCCCTCTAAATTGGCCCTAGACTATGACGGACATATAACTATGGTAGGGGTTAGATTGTGAGCTTCTCTGAGGGACAGTTAGTCATAGCTTCCAGCTGTTCCTCTTTAAGAGGGACAGTACCTCTTAGGAACCCAAACACTCTTTCTCCCCCGGCGCATCATCCTGCCGGTCACCGTAAGGGTCCTGCGCATGCGTGGTTTTTAATGTCTGAACCACGCATGCGCAGGAAGCTTAAGCCGACCAGTGTGATGGGGCGCCTTTAGCCGAAGCTGCCTGGACTTACCTGCCCCCAGGTAAGTCCAGATTTTTATTTTGGCTCACTGCTCAGGGCCCCTTTTAAGTGGTTAGGTAGAAGTGTGTGTAGTTACTACTACTTACACAGGCATGTTAGCTATTCAAACTGCTATGGGATTTATTCAGTGCAGATTTACATAGGTCCACTATGTGGACAGCTAGTACTAAGAGAAGAACTATAGCATTCCTTCAGTGCTGACGTATCTTGGGTAGGAGTGTGTGTACAACTAGGTAGGTAGTACTGTACTACTACTGCAGGGTAGCATTGTCCTGTAAAGGGGTTCTCTGGTATGTTTAAAAAAGCTAAAACTGACACTTACCTGGGGCTTCTATCGGACCCCTGCAGATGTAATGTCCTGCGCCGTCCTCCTCCGATGCTCCATTCCCCACTGCCGGTAACCTGCTAATTATTCGTCTAACTAGATGAACGCTTTCTTGTACTGCGCCTGCGCAGTAAAATCCCGATGACACGCGCGGGAGCGAGCACGCACACGGCCACTCATCCGCAGTTCCATTCGTCCAGTTAGACAAATAATTAGCAGGTTACCGTCAGTGGGGAACGGAGCATCGGATGAGGACGGCGCGGGACATTACAGCTGCAGGGGGCCGATAGAAGCCCCAGGTAAGTGTCAGTTTTAGCTTGCTTAAACATACCAGAGAACCCCTTTAACTAGCTGTACTGTAACCCCAACATAGAGAACTGTCAGGAGTTAATGTATGCTGCCTTATTTACTTACTATAAAAGTCCAACCAAGCAGTTGCTATGCTGTGTCCATACGCCCACGGCCCACCTCAATAAAAATTACCATAATTTCATTCTATTTTGACATTTTCACTCAGGGTGACTGACTGTTATGACCCTTTTAGCATTCTACAGATTAACACCCTAATATTTACTTCTCTGACGGGTGTTGAAAAAATATTGTCTGCTTTCACTTGAAGTATTGCTTGCTAGCACTTTAACTGTGATTTTTCTGCTGGAGAAAACACTTTATACCACTTAAAATTAATAAATTAGTTCTGGGAAATACAAACGTTGTATGTCAGGTTTTAAAACTCCTCTCCAGGCTGTGTTTTTTTATTTTTTATTCACTGATCTAATTGTTCCCTCTCTTAGTAGTCATTTAAAATAGAAATACATAAATACCTTTAATTTTAAGACTTGCTGAATGGTCACATGAGCACCAGTGCGGCATTGATTTGACATTTTCTCAGACACTGCAGCTGGAAAAGTGTCCTAAATGCTGGGCCTCTCCTCAGTGCAGTAGTCAGGTGCCTGAATTGCCAATTCTCACCGATCAGTTTAAAGGGAAACTTCGGCCTAAACAAACATACTGCCATCAAGTTACATTAGTTATGTTAATTAGAATAGATAGGTAATATAATCTCTTACCCACCCTGTTTTAAAAGAACAGGCAAATGTTTGTGATTCAAGGGGGCTGCCATCTTTGTCATGGGGGCAGCCATCTTTTTGGTTGAAAGGAGGTGACAAGGAACAGGAGACACAGTTCCAACTGTCCTGTGTCCTGATTACCCCTCCCAGCTGCACACGCTAGGCTTCAAATGTCAAATTCAAAATGTAAAAAAAAAAAATGGCACCAAAACAGCAGAACAAGAACAACATCATCAGAAATCCCATCATGCTTTGCACAGCATAAGGGGATAACAGCAGGGCAGTTTTCTTCTGTGCAGCTAAAAATGAGGTTTGTATAAGAGAAACTGTTAAAGAAACACAAAGCCTTTTCAGTGCTGCTGAGTCGATTTTTAGTCCGGATGTTCACTTTAAGGCCACATATACACATCAGACCATAGTCTTTTGAAAATGAAAGATCACAGACCAATTTTACCCCCTTCCATGTAATATGAGAGCCATACCTTCACAGTCTTTTCTATGGAGCTGAACTCCCCATCAGAAAAAAATCTTTGCAAGATGCTGCACACACAGATGCAGATGAAATACCTCATGTTTTACCTCACTTTATGCATTTACCTCATGTTTTACCTCATATTTTACCTCATGTTCGGAAATGAAAAAAAAACTTTCAGAATTGCTAAAAAAAGAGGAAAATACCTCATGAGGTATTTTACCTAGAAAAAAATATTTACCTCACATAGCTACCAGAATTGAGGCCATTAAATGTGTGTGGCTACTGAGAGGATTAGATTTCATTTTTAAATTACTCTGTCTTCTCACCATCCCACAACTAAGGTGGTTCTCCCAATTCCAAAACTCCCTGGGACCCCTGAATGTAATCATCGCTGCAGCCCAACCTCCATTAGTGACACCTGAGATGAAGCATGATAATTATTATTTAACCAAATCACATCAAGACTGAAGTGTGGTACAAGAATCACTGCTCCCCGATGGGTATTAATTGGGGTATAGTGAACCTTATTGAACTGAGACCTGTCTCTGGCTGTGTCTGGTCAGTTTTACCACCCTAGCAGTGGCTGTTAGGGAGGAGAACTATGTTCATATATTATACACACTAATATACTGCTTTGTATACAGAGGACAACTATCGATTAAAGCAACTTTTTTAAATGCTGTATGTTAGGGCAGGGGTCCCCAGTCCGCGGCCCACTGCCGATCTGTGGGCTGTTTTCTGGTGGTCCGTGGGTCTGGCCTCTCACCCCCCCCCCCCCCCCTCCACCCGCTTTTCCCTCTCCTCCACCCGCTTCTCCCTCTCCTCCATGCTTGTCATATTCCTTCACAGCAGTGCGTCCCGCAGCTGCTGTGAAGAGACAGAAGTAGTGTATATTGCTGTTACTAGGGGAACCGCTGTCCCACTTCCTTCCTCTTCACAGCAGCTGCGGGACGCGCTGCTGTGAAGGAAGATGACAAGCTTGGAGGAGAGAGGAATATAAAAGAGGAAGCGGCCACCAACTAAGGTACAAGGTACCAGGAGCAGGGGGGGGGGAGGGTTGCGAGCATTGAGGACAACTATAGTCCCTATACTGGGGCAACTATAGTCCCTATACTGGGGCAACTATAGTCCCTATACTGGGGCAACTATAGTCCCTATACTGGGGCAACTATAGTCCCTATACTGGGGCAACTATAGTCCCTATACTGGGGCAACTATACTCCCTATACTGGGGCAACTATACTCCCTATACTGGGGCAACTATACTCCCTATACTGGGGCAACTATACTCCCTATACTGGGGCAACTATACTCGCTATACTGGGGTAACTAAACTCCCTATACTGGGGCAACGTTAGTTATAGTTATTTTTTTTTTTTATTTATCTCAGAACTACTTTAACCACTTGAGGACCTAGGGCTTTCTACCCCTTAAGGAACGGCCACTTTTTTTCCATTCAGACCACTGCAGCTTTCACGGTTTATTGCTCGCTCATACAACCTACCACCTAAATGAATTTTGGCTCCTTTTCTTGTCACTAATAAAGCTTTCTTTTGGTGCTATTTGATTGCTCCTGCGATTTTTACTTTTTATTATATTCATCAAAAAAGACATGAATTTTGGCAAAAAAAATGATTTTTTTTAACTTTCTGTGCTGACATTTTTCAAATAAAGTAACATTTCTGTATACATGCAGCGCGAAAAATGTGGACAAACATGTTTTGGATAAAAAAAAAACCCATTCAGTGTATATTTATTGGTTTGGGTAAAAGTTATAGCGTTTACAAACTATGGTGCAAAAAGTGAATTTTCCCATTTTCAAGCATCTATGACTTTTCTGACCCCCTGTCATGTTTCATGAGGGGCTAGAATTCCAGGATAGTATAAATACCCCCCAAATGACCCCATTTTGGAAAGAAGACATCCCAAAGTATTCACTGATAGGCATAGTGAGTTCATAGAAGATATTATTTTTTGTCACAAGTAAGCGGAAAATGACACTTTGTGACCAAAAAAAAAAAAGTTTCCATTTCTTCTAACTTGCGACAAAAAAAAATGAAATCTGCCACGGACTCACCATGCCCCTCTCTGAATACCTTGAAGGGTCTACTTTCCAAAATGGGGTCATTTGTGGGGTGTGTTTACTGTCCTAACATTTTGGGGGGTGCTAAATTGTAAGCACTGATATGGAAGTATAGTTGCCCCAGTATAGGGAGTATGGTATCGCCGTACTCTTCCGAGTACTACATCTTTCGAGTACGACAAAAAAATAAAAACTTCTATGAACTCACCATACTCCTAACGGAATACCTTGGGGTGTCTTCTTTCTAAAATGGGGTCATTAGTGGGGTTCCTATACTGTCCTGGCATTTTAGGGGCCCTAAACCGTGAGGAGTAGTCTTGAAACAAAAATGACCTGTGAAATCCTAAAGGTACTCATTGGACTTTGGGCCCTTTAGCGCAGTTAGGGTGCAAAAAAGTGCCACACATGTGGTATCGCCGTACTCAGGAGAAGTAGTACAATGTGTTTTGGGGTGTATTTTTACACATACCCATGCTGGGTGGGAGAAATACCTCTGTAAATGACAATCTTTTGATTTTTTTTTACACACAATTGTCCATTTACAGAGTTATTTCTCCCAACCAGCATGGGTATGTGTAAAAATACACCCCAAAACACATTGTACTACTTCTCCCGAGTACGGCGATACCACATGTGTGGCACTTTTTTGCACCCTAACTGCGCTAAGGGGCCCAAAGTCCAATGAGTACCTTTAGGATTTCACAGGGGGTGGTTAGAGGGGAAAATAGATGCAATAAATGCACTGGGGAGGTGATCGGAAGGGGGTCTGAGAGGGATCTGAGGGTTTGGCCGAGTGATCAGGAGCCCACACGGGGCAAATTAGGGCCTGATCTGATGGGTAGGTGTGCTAGGGGGTGACAGGAGGTGATTGACGGGTGTCTCAAGGTGTGATTAGAGGGGGGAATAGATGCAAGCAATGCACTGGCGAGGTGATCAGGGCTGGGGCCTGAGGGCATTCTGAGGGTGTGGGCGGGTGATTGAGTGCCCTAGGGGCAGATAGGGGTCTAATCTGATAGGTAGCAGTGACAGGGGGTGATTGATGGGTAATTAGTGGGTGTTTAGGGTAGAAAACAGATATAAACACTGCCCTTGGGAGGTGATCTGACGTCGGATCTGCGGGCGAACTATTGGTGTGGGTGGGTGATCAGATTGCCCGCAAGGAGCAGGTTAGGGACTGATTGATGAGTGGCAGTGACAGGGGGTGATTGATGAGTGGCAGTGCCAGGGGGTGATTGATGGGTGGCAGTGACGGGGTGATTGATGGGTGATTGACAGGTGATTGACAGGTGATCAGTGGGTTATTACAGGGAAGGAGAGATGTAAATATTGCCCTGGCGAATTGATAAGGGGGGGTCTGAGGGCAATCTGAGCGTGTAGGTGGGTGATTGGGTGCCCGCAAGGGGCAGATTAGGGTCTGATGTGATGGGTAACAGTGACAGGTGGTGATAGGGGGTGATTGATGGGTAATTAGTGGGTGTTTAGAGGAGAGAATAGATGTAAACACTGCGTTTGGGTGGTGATCTGATGTCGGATCTGCGGGCGATCTATTGGTGTGGGTGGGTGATCAGATTGCCCGCAAGGGGCAGGTTAGGGGCTGATTGATGGGTGGCAGTGATAGGGGGTGATTGATGGGTGGCAGTGACAGGGGGTGATTGACAGGTGATTGACAGGTAATCAGTGGGTTATTACAGGGAAGGAGAGATGTAAATATTGCCCTGGCGAATTGATAAGGGGGGTTCTGAGGGCAATCTGAGCGTGTAGGCGGGTGATTGGGTGCCCGCAAGGGGCAGATTAGGGTCTGATCTGATGGGTAACAGTGACAGGTGGTGATAGGGGGTGATTGATGGGTAATTAGTGGGTGTTTAGAGGAGAGAATAGATGTAAACACTGCGTTTGGGAGGTGATCTGATGTCGGATCTGCGGGCGATCTATTGGTGTGGGTGGGTGATCAGATTGCCCGCAAGGGGCAGGTTAGGGGCTGATTGATGGGTTGCAGTGACAGGGGGTGATTGACGGGTGATCAGGGGGATAGATGCATACAGTACACGGGGGGGGGGGGTCTGGGGATAATCTGAGGGGTGGGGGGTGATCAGGAGGGGGCAGTGGGCAGGGGGGGGAGATAAAAAAAAAATAGCGTTGACAGATAGTGACAGGGAGTGATTGATGGGTGATTAGGGGGGTGATTGGGTGCAAACAGGGGTCTGGGGGGTGGGCAGGGGGGGGTCTGAGGGGTGCTGTGGGCGATCTGGGGCAGGGGGGGGAGAAATCGGTGTGCTTGGTGCAGACTAGGTGGCTGCAGCCTGCCCTGGTGGTCCCTCGGACATTGGGACCACCAGGGCAGGAGGCAGCCTGTATAATACACTTTGTAAACATTACAAAGTGTATTATACACCTTGTATGCGGCGATCGCGGGGTTAACATCCCGCCGGCGCTTCCGTACAGCCGGCGGGATGTTGCGGCGGGCGAGCGGTGACAGGCGCCGGCGGAGGATCACATCACGGATGACGCGATCGCTCCGCCCATGCCCTTAAATGGACCGCCGCCTCTGTGGGTGAGCCGGTCCTTAAGGGCTCTACATTACCCGGCCGCCTCTGTGCGTTAGGCGGTCGGGAAGTGGTTAAAGAGGAGCTGTCAGCCATACTATCTCAGAAAAAAACACATATATATAAGTAGATAAATACTTGCTCTACTTACATAACATATGTATTGCACTGTCCACGTTTTGATTGTAGTAGTTTTGATGTAATTTCCTTCCTTACTCTCCTCTGTTTGATTGCGTATGCATTGCCCGCCCTTCTCCCACTCTACAGGCACTCCCATCCTGTTCTGCAATAGAAAGTGCATTGTCTCAGCATGAGAAATATTGGTCAATCAGAGAGGAACAGAGGTGTGGGAGAGGAAAACAGGCTTCAGCCTCTTCAATCAGGCTGCATTAGTTAACTCTGAGGGGAAATAAAGAAGCAAAAAAAAACCAGTAGTGGCGGCGGTTTTTGGATAATATTCATTACATTGTATAGTCTTTAGGCTTCTTGCACACAGGGATGTTACAGGCGCACGTTAGTGCAGCCTGTAACGCTCCCCCAACGCACAGCAATGTAACACAAGTGGGCTGTTCACACTGCCCACGTTGCGTTACATTGTAATGCAGCAAAGTGCTGCATGCTGTGCGTTCTACGCGGCTAAGTCGCGTTAGACTGTTTGCACATGCTCAGTAATGTTGGGGAGGAGGGGAGAGCGGCCGGGCACATGGCTAACTAATATTCACTGCACTCAGTGACGTGCAGTGTTTACTTCCTGGAGCGGCCGCTCTGTGCGGCGATTGGCCGGGCGGGACCACGTGATGCCGCATGCGTCCAAGAGTACGCATCACGGACGCCAGAGTAAGCTGCACAACGCGGCTCACTCCGACGTCCACACCAGAGAGCACCAGGCGTTGCGTTAGGGGCACGTTATGTGCCCTATAACGTCCCCTAAACGCAACGTCCTGGTGTGTAACTAGCCTTAAAGAAAACATTGCAGCATTGGATTTATGGTAGCTTCTTCCTGCCAGTTATTTATTGCCTTGTAAAACTATGCAAATCTTACAATGCAGACCATGCAAAGACTGGAAGAAACAAATGTTTCTATCTACTTTGGTCTTTTCTCCGTTTTCATGCTGTGAGACATTTATTGTAAGAACTGGATATGATACATTTAACCCAGCAGCCCCGATTACCATGTTTGCACCATTCATGCATTAACAATGCGGTATATTTACAGTGGTGTGAAAAACTATTTGCCCCCTTCCTGATTTCTTATTCTTTTGCATGTTTGTCACACTTAAATGTTTCTGCTCATCAAAAACCATTAACTATTAGTCAAAGATAACCTAATTGAACACAAAATGCAGTTTTAAATGATGGTTTTTATTATTTAGTGAGAAAAAAACCTCAAAACCTACATGGCCCTGTGTGAAAAAGAAATTGCCCCCTGAACCTAATAACTGGTTGGGCCACCCTTAGCAGCAATAACTGCAATCAAGCATTTGCGATAACTTGCAACAAGTCTTTTACAGCGCTCTGGAGGAATTTTGGCCCACTCATCTTTGCAGAATTGTTGTAATTCAACTTTATTTGAGGGTTTTCTAGCATGAACCGCCTTTTTAAGGTCATGCCACAACATCTAAATAGGATTCAGGTCAGGACTTTGACTAGGCCACTCCAAAATCTTCATTTTGTTTTTCTTCAGCCATTTAGAGGTGGATTTGCTGGTGTGTTTTGGGTCATTGTCCTGCTGCAGCACCCAAGATCGCTTCAGCTTGAGTTGATGAACAGATGGCCGGACATTCTCCTTCAGGATTTATTGGTAGACAGTAGAATTCATGGTTCCATCTATCACAGCAAGCCTTCCAGGTCCTGAAGCAGCAAAACAACCCCAGACCATCACACTACCACCACCATATTTTACTGTTGGTATGACGTTCTTCTGCTGAAATGCTGTGTTACTTCTACGCCAGATGTAACGGGACACGCACCTTCCAAAAAGTTCAACTTTTGTCTCGTCGGTCCATAAGGTATTTTCCCAAAAGTCTTGGCAATCATTGAGATGTTTTTTAAGCAAAATTGAGACGAGCCTTAATGTTCTTTTTGCTTAAAAGTGGTTTGCGCCTTGGATATCTTCCATGCAGGCCGTTTTTGCCCAGTCTCTTTCTTATGGTGGAGTCCTGAACACTGACCTTCATTGAGGCAAGTGAGGCCTGCAGTTCTTTAGATGTTGTCCCGGGGTCTTTTGTGGCCTCTCGGATGAGTTTTCGCTGCACTCTTGGGGTAATTTTGGTCGGCCGGCCACTCCTGGGAAGGTTCATCACTGTTCCATGTGTTTGCCATTTGTGGATAATGGCTCTCACTGTGGTTTGCTGGAGTCCCAAAGCTTTAGAAATGGCTTTATAACCTTTACCAGACTGATAGATTTCAATTACAGTACTTTTGTTCTCATTTGTTCCTGAATTTCTTTGGATCTTGGCATGATATCTAGCTTTTGAGGTGCTTTTGGTCTACTTCTCTGTGTCAGATAGCTCCTATTTAAGTGATTTCTTGATTGAAACAGGTGTGGCAGTAATCAGGCCTGGGGGTGACTACAAAAATTGAACTCAGGTGTAATAAACCACCTTTAAGTTATTTTTAACAAGGGGGGGGCAATCACTTTTTCACACAGGGCCTGGTAGATTTGGACTTTTTTTTTCTCACTAAATAATAAAAACCATCATTTAAAACTGCATTTTGTGTTCAATTAGGTTATCTTTGACTAATAGTTAACGGTTTTTGATGAGCAGAAACATTTAAGTGTGGCAAACATGCAAAAGAATAAGAAATCAGGAAGGGGGCAAATAGTTTTTCACACCACTGTATATTTATCGTGCTGTGGTATAACCTATGACTTAACATTTCAGTAATATCGTGTGTAGCCCCTGTGGCCAGACAAGTCATAACGCTTGACAGGATAAGCAGATTTGATTCTTATTTTCTAGAAAATATTTAAGATATGGAGTTTATTAAACCATACATTATAAGAGTTGTTATATTTTGAATGTTTCGTCTTGACTTGCTGTCAGCTCCCAAAATCTCCAATTCACATGAAAAATAATATTGCTGGAAATTGCAGTGTGTGAATATGCCACATTTTCTTTGATTTCATGTGTGCTCGCCGTACAACAGCTGCTTGTTGTACAAGAACATTCCTTTTTTTGTCGTCGCACATACCGGGATACAGTATGCAGTCGGTGTGGGCTTCCCTTAGTGTCTGGAATGAATTTACATTTCATAGAATTAGACATTTTGCTTTGAAGAGAGGTACTTGCTACAAATTCTGGGGAATGGGAAAAGAAATATAGCTACATGCATTTAATACAAACAACCTTATCATGTGATATGACCAGATTGAGAAACAATATTGTAATAAATTCTGTTCTGTTTAGATGTCACCGCACTCTGGATCCATCTCCAATGTCAATGGACTTGCTGATGTGAACAGCCCTGAAGGTGGGTATGCTGGGAAACCGTAACGAACATGCAGATCTTGCTATGTAGTGTTGTAAGTTTTATATATCCTCAGGTTGAGTTCTTCACAATAACATAATACTACTGTTATGTGGTTAGCCTTGGTTTACCATCTGTAATGACAGAATACATATCCCCAGCAAAGGCTACTGTACATAAAACATTATGGTGATATTTAACACCCAACTTGAAAACATATACAGGTAGTCCCCGACTTACGATTGCCCGACTTACGAACGCTCCGCCGGCATGGATAATGTGTTTCCATGGAAACAACTAAAAACTATTTTTTTCAAATTGGACTTGTAGTTTTTGAGAAAATTGATTTTAAAAAATTCAAAGAAAAAATGTCTTTTAAACTTGTATAAGCGGGTACAGAGGGTAGAGGTGACACAGAGGTGGACACTTGAGGCACAGGGGGTGCAGAGGAGGTAGAGGGCAGAGAGATGGCACAATGTTCCGACTTATGAGCACATTCAAGTTAAGAACGAACCTACAGTCCCTATCTCGTTCGTTAACCGGGGACTACCTGTATATGTGTGTGTATATACCAGTATATCAGTAGGACTATCAGCTGTGTATCCACCTGACTTCCCGACAACGCAACTGATGGTCCCAACCCCATTTATAAGGCAAGAAATCCCACTTCTTAAACCTGACAGGGCACACCTGTGAAGTGAAAACCATTTCAGGTGACTACCTCGTGACGCTCATCAAGAGAATGCCAAGAGTGGTCAAAGTAGTAATCAAAGCAAAAGGTGGCTACTTTGAAGAACCTAGAATATGACATATTTTCAGTTGTTTTACACTTTTTGGTTATGTACTATACTTCCACATGTGTTACCGTATTTTTCGGACTATAAGACGCTCCGGACCATAAGACGCACCTAGGTTCAAAGGACAAAAATAAGGGAAAAAAAATATATACAACCCTGGTGCATCTATGGTACAGGGGCGTCTTGTGGAGCTTCTCCCAAGCTCCATAAGTCTCCATAATCTCCCAGTTACAGTAATTCCTTCCCCGGTTACAGTAATCCCCTAATTGAGGCAAAAACTGGTGCTATTGCTAACATGCTAGGTGTAGGGTGGGTGGGTGAGTGAGCGAGTGTAGTCTGTGTATATGAATGTGTGTGTGTGTGTGTCTATGTAAAGTGTGTGTGTCTATGTAAAGTGTGTGTGTGTGTGTGTGTGTGTGTGTGTGTGTGTGTGTGTGTGTGTGTGTAGTATATGAGCTAGACTCTGTAGGAGGACAAAGTGTGTGTGTGTACACATTGCTTGTGTCTGTATGCGTTTGTATGTGCTGTTTTTTTTACCTCCTCTGCAAGTTTTAAAAGCAAGTTGATAATGCTGGGCACATTGACTTCTCCCTCCTATCCACTCATTTCTCAAAGCATCGGGTAAAAAAAGTGTGTGTAGATTTAACAGCTCTTACTTGCTGTATATCGGGTGAGGGGACAGACAGCGCTGAGGAATGTAGCAGCGTGCACGGAGAGGCTGTCAGCTGTCTGCAGGAAGATTTAGCAGCTTTTACCAGCCTGCATACTGCCTATATCGCGCTGTAATGTCGGGTGAAGGTAGGAAGAGAGAGTGGAGGAATGTAGCAACTTTAACTGAGAGGCTGTCTGATCGAAGATTTAGCAGCGTTTACTTGCCTGTCAGCTGCCGATGTAACTCTGTAATGTCGGGTGAATGGAGAGGATCTGAGCGGGCTGTTATAGCTGTGTGCATGGAGAGGCTGTGAGCTCAGGCAGACAAGATCCTTCCTGCAGAGTGCAGACTATATAATGCCAACTTGTCGGGTGAAGTGAGAAAGATGAGCGGCGAGTGTAGCAGCTTGTGCGCATTGCATACAAGCTGCCTGCTACACTCGCCGCTCATCTTTCTCTCTTCACCCGGCAAGTTGGCATTATATAGTCTGCACTCTGCAGGAAGGATCTTGTCTGCCTGAGCTCACAGCCTCTCCGTGCACACAGCTATAACAGCCCGCTCAGATCCTCTCCATTCACCCGACATTACAGAGTTACATCGGCAGCTGACAGGCAAGTAAACGCTGCTAAATCTTCGATCAGACAGCCTCTCAGTTAAAGTTGCTACATTCCTCCACTCTCTCTTCCTACCTTCACCCGACATTACAGCGCGATATAGGCAGTATGCAGGCTGGTAAAAGCTGCTAAATCTTCCTGCAGACAGCTGACAGCCTCTCCGTGCACGCTGCAATATTAGCCCGCTCAGCTCCTCTCCATTCACCCGACATTAGGCAGCGGGCAGGCAAATAAAAGATACTGTATCTTCTCGCTGCAGACAGAGCTCCCAGCCTTTCCATCTGACACGCTCAGGATTAAAGATTGCCGCGGGAGACAATAGCACAGTCCAAATTTTGTAGCATTCGGTCTATAAGACGCACTCACTTTTTCCCCCCTATTTGGAGGAAGAAAAAGTGCGTCTTATAGTCCGAAAAATACGGTAATTCATAGTTTGGATGCCTTCAGTGTGAATCTACAATGTTCATAGTCATGAAAATAAAGAACACTCTTTGAATGAGAAGGTGTGTCCACACCTTAGGTCTGTACTGTGTATATATATATATATATATATATAAATATATATATATAAATATATAAATATAAATATAAATATATATATATATTAATATGTGCAGAGGGGCTGCAGCACACAACAGGAAAACAGTGACCGGGGCTCTTGGTTACGCTTTAACGCGCTTAAGCTCGCCAACTGCGCTAAAGTGTCCACAATCTGGTGAGTCCTACTCTACCATGCAAAATGCCAGTTTTTATAAGCAGTCTAGTGAGAACTAATCCAAAAACCCAAAAGTCAACTAGATAGGGAAAAAGAAAATTAAAAACCCCTCACCCTTCACTAGCTACCAAACGAACTCTCTGAACATGTGCAATGCACTCATTTATATACTTAACTGTGCTAGAGTTGGGCGTGGTCATACAGGCTCACAGGGGAAAATTATAAATAAATTACCAAGGGGTGAGCAGCACAAACCAAACAAGGTAGCCATATTGGAGCACTGGTTGCTATTAATAAAATAGAAGTGCAGTAAGCATACACATAATGCAGATTGAACAGCACGGAATATGAGCATGCTCTTTCAGGCCTCTTGCACACTACATGCGATTCAGACTTTTTTTATCTGATCCGATTTTGGACTCCGATTAAAAAATATACTGCATGCTGCTAAGATTTGTAATCGGAATCCAAAATCGGATGTATAAAAAAATCGGAATTGCATATAGTGTGCAAGAGGCCTTAGTCTGTGCAATCGTTAAAGCAAACCTGAACTGAGAGGGATATGAAGGCTGCCATATTTATTTCCTTTTAAACCATGCCAATTGCCTGGCTATCCTGCTCATTCTGTGTCTCCAATATTATTAATAATAATGAAGAAAGAAAAATGAATGAGGGTTTAAAGGCCTATCAGTAAATCATAAAATCGTTATAAAACATAACTTTTAAATATTAGCCAGAGACCCTGAACAATCATGCAGATCAGGTGTTTGACTGAAGCCTGACTGGATTAGCTGCATTCTTGTTTCAGGTGTGTGATTCAAATACTACTGCAGGTAAATAGGTCAGCAGGAAGAATAGCCAGGCAACTGATCCTATTTAAAAGGAAATAAATATGGCAGCCTCCATATCCCTCTCACTTCAGGGGTACTTCCAAGTCACATGCACTTTTTAGAGCTCTGTTGCTCACGTCTTGTGATTAGTTTAGGTGACAATATGCAAATGATCTCAGTACAGACATGGCACTCAGCTCCTTTAGTCTTCCACACAAAATGATCACAAATAATCATTTTAGGCAATGGAGGTCTGCTGTGTGTGAAGCCAGGGCCGGCCCTGGACTTTTTGCCGCCTGAGGCAAATTTTGAAGAAAATGTCTGCCCCCCCCGCCGAGCCGGAGGGGTAGCGGGCAGGACGGAGGTATTGGGCCTATTGGGCCTAGCGGTGGGGAGGGGGATCGGACTCCCCCTCCCTCGCCTGGGTCCCCCGATCTGCGCTCCCCTCCAGCTTTAAATAGCGAGTAAGCAGCCGTCCAGCCGACAGTAAGAGGCACGGGCGGGGGATCACTCGCCTTCCTCGTTCCAACGTGCGCTCCACTGACGTCACTTCCTGCAACGCCGGCCACGTACAATACAGTGGGCGGCGTTGCAGGAAGTGACGTCAGTGGATCGCACGCTGGAATGAGGAAGAGGTGAGTGATCCCCGTCCGTGCCTCGTACTGTCGGCTGGACGACTGCTTACTCGCTATTTAAAGCTGGAGGGGAGCGCAGTTCGGGGGACCCAGGCGAGGGATGGGGGGTCCAACCCCCCCTCCCCACCGCTAGGCCCAATACCCCCGTCCTGCCCGCTACCCCTCCAGCTCGGCGGCCGCCCCCCCCCCCCCCCCCCCCCCCCCCGCACCCACGGACGGGCGGATGCCGCCCCTAGAAGTTTGCCGCCTGAGGCAAAAGTTTCACCCTGCCTCATGAGCGGGCCGGCCCTGTGTGAAGCTAATAAAAACAGCTTGTGTAATATCTGTGGCAGAGTGGCTAGATTCTGTTGTAAAGTCTTGATGTATAGAACGTTATTCTAGATTGTCAAGAGAATAGTATATCACACAAGGTAGAGATAGCACATTTCAAACGATTGTGTGTTATGTCATCACTGGGGAGATATTCATTATCTCTAAGCACTATATCCATAGGGGATGAATTCTTTCATACATACAGCCTAAAAAAAAAACTTATATGTTCAAGTATATTTTAACTAAATTGAGTTTTTTTCTTTTCCCAGGGCTAAATGGAAATACTACTAACGATGCTTCCATAATCCTGCAAAAATATAAGATAGGCAAGGTGATCGGAGATGGCAACTTTGCTGTCGTGAAAGAGTGTGTTGAAAGGTGAGAGAAAATCCTGTTACTGATGCCATTTTCTTTCTACTGCATTCTGTTTTCACACTAATGCGAGGTCAGAAACATAATACATCTGCTATTTAATCCAGGGCTGTGGAGTCGGTACAAAAATCTTCCAACTCCGACTCCGACTCCTCAGCTTCTGAAACCCACGACTCCGACTCCGGGTGCCCAAAATTGCCCAGACTCCAACTCCTCTACTCCAACTCCGACTCCACAGCCCTGATTTAATCCTTTCTCTGCCAAGGTTCCACTTCTGTTTTGCTCCTCCCATGACTGAGATTTTGCAAGGAGAAGGAGTAAAAAATTTATATACTGTAGGTAGAAAATAACACTACTAAGCACTGCTTGCTGGGTTGTTTAATATGTATTACCGGTATGTATTACTGGTGTCCCTTTTGCCTGGAAAAATGTATTAGAAAACGGTTTAATTGGAGGTGCACGCATGCAATATTTCACTAAACGTTCAACAGTACTTGCAATAGTTTACCAGATGATATAGTTTGTGCTCTCAAGGCAATAATATCCATTTAAAACATAGATTTTTTTTCCCCTACATTATATGAGTAGTTAGATTCCTTTGACCTTTTAAACCGTGTAATTGAAAATCAGTTCCAATGATAGAAAAATATCTAACTTCATTTATCTCAAACCTACAATTAATTTCACCCTATTTATAGGGAGGTGATATGAGCCGATGGAGAGAACTCTGTTTTCTGTATAAAAAGGCAGCGTGAGTCACTGAGAACCAGCTTCTAACACGGCATAATTTAGATGTGATAATTAATGGAAGTTCTGCAACAAAAGCAAAGTTAAAAGAACATTAGCATATTTGTCTTTTTTTGTAATTAAAGTTCAATTTTTCTTGAATTCTACCGCACACCATTACTATAATTGTCTGTTGCAGGTCGACTGGAAAAGAGTATGCTTTGAAAATTATAGACAAAGCAAAGTGCTGTGGAAAGGTAATGTGTAGAGCATGTAGTCATTATTTATTCTAGTTGTTTTGTTAGCTTGCTTACATAGCACTAGCTGGATCTGCACCTAAAACATGTATACAAGTCATTTAATAGTAGCAAAGATCAAAGCAGGTAATTTAGGTGTAGTGAGCGCCTGGTGAATCAGGCACTGCCATCAGCCCTAATGCAATTAGTGGCTATGACAGTGCCTACAGGGTCGTTTGGGGGGGCAAATATATATGCAAACTCCAGCTAGTGGCAGTGACTCTGGCCATCTATGGGGAGCAGCAGTGCTGCGTCTAAACCACAGTCAAGTGCCTACTCGACTCAAAAGCTTCAGATGCGGGCGCAGGCAGGTATCTATTGGTAATGGACGTCCGGCAAGTGCTGGGGGGGGGGGGGGATCAATGTTGGGTGTAGGTTGGGGAGGGTATTGTTGGGTGGGGGGGGGATGTTAGGTGTAGGTAGGCGGCAGGTAAGTGTTTGGGTGTAAATTGGGGGTCAGTGTTGCGTGTAAGTAGAGAGGCAGTAAGTGTTTGGGTGTAGGTCAGGGGAGGCTAATATTAGGCAAAGGTAGGAGGGAGGTTAGTGTGAGGATAGGAAAAGATAAGGGGACAGTAGAATATTGGTAACATTAACATTGGTTATTTTACTATTATTCTACTAACCGGAGTAGGAAATAGTAGAATTTCGGTAACATTGCCAATATTCTACTATTGAGTAAATCTCACACCCATTTTAGCATGCAATGCTTTTAAATAAATTAGCACAATTGGGCCAGAGTTCCAACGTTAAAGTATCATTTTATTTTTCACATTACTACTTCTCAACTAGTTAGAAGCAAAATAAAGAATTGTATTTGAATTTTTGTTTGCAATTCATGTTTTTTTTCTTACTGCTTTGTCCTTTAAAGTGATTATTTCTGGTTTACAAATAAGTTTCTGAATAAAAATTGATATCACTTACTGTTGCAGAGCAGATCACAGTTCTTGTCCAATTTTTGTAAGCTCATATTTACAGTGCATAACCCTTACATACCACTGCCTATAAAAGACATGACAAGAAAATCCACTGCCAGTCAGCCCAGTGCCATGCTGCTTAATAACTTGAAGGTAAAGCAGAATACAGTATAAGGCTCCTTAGCAGCTATGGTGTTATGACCCTCCGCCGACTGTCTGACAGCAAAATTGAATATGTAACTGTCTGCTGCTCAGGTCAGAGCTGCATAGTGTCTGTGTTGTGTCTGTGTCTTTGTCCTCGTGTCACCAAAGTATTCTGTGCATTTCTCTGATCATTCACAGCTTACAACCAAGGAAGTAGGGAGAACCTGTGCACTAAAAATATATCTATAATAATTTATTAAAATATACAATAAAGTCCATAGTGCAGACAAAAGCAGACGGCATAGTTTATTACCAAGAAGGATAGCTCAGAATGTACGGTTTCCTCGCTGTTAAAAGGACCTTAGTAGGAAAATGTGGTCTGATTAAAATCAGGGAATAATTATATATGTGAATTATTCATGAAAAAAATATAACTGTATTGCACAGCCTTGCACTTGATGTAATTTACTAAAGGGAAATGTAGAGTACTATAAACCTGGGTTCATGTAAAATATCCATTCGTATGCACTGAGTAAAAAAATCTCTTCACACGATTGGATGTTCGAAATGAAGAGAGGTTAAATTCACTGCTCATCACTTACATAAAATCTCCCATACTGAGTATATATTGCTCATCATCAGCAGCCCTGTTTTAGAAGAGCTGTGTAATGATCCTACCAGAGTCATACAAGTACATAAACCTGCATTCAGGGACAGTTTTCTTAAAAGCCATTAATTAATAATTTCAACAAGTAAAGGATGAGAGGCAGCCACCAGATTCAGAGACTTCCTTAGTAAGGTCAGGAAGATATACAAGTTTCAGGTTGCAGCAACTGTTCTTCACAGCAAAGCATTGTAAACTTTATACAGTAGACAGTTCTCGGCTGAGGCGGCTAATCGGGTCCTCCGCTGCCGAGAATCCAGTGTGTACAGCAGCTCCTCACCTACCTCAGTACTTTGGCAGCAATCAGCCTGGTGCTTTGATTCAGCTGAGCACCTGGAGGCTAGCGATGCATCTGTACAGCCTTGGCCCTGGACTATCACCAGAGGGATCAAGTCCCGATCCTTCTCTGGCAAAGGTCACCATCTTTGTGTTTGAGGCTTTAAACAGGCTGGGTTTTACACCCTGACATTAAAGCTATGTTCACACACAAAAAGAAACGCATACAAAGAAAATTTCTAACTGAACTCCAGACTGATAGAGTTTTACTAAGCATGCATGTAGAAACCTATACTGTATATTGTGCCTTGCAATTATCTCTGCTGGATAGTGTACAGGGCTCTCCCTAACATTGCTACTGCCTACTGAGCTCGCCCTAATGGCTGAAGCTCTGTCACTTTGGGTCCACCAGGAGAAAAGTGTCATATAAATGGGTGTTTTGTCTTTCCAAAAGCTGTGGTTCATTATTTCTCCCTTATTAACAGGAACATCTGATTGAGAATGAGGTGTCAATACTGCGTCAGGTTAAACATCCCAATATTATTATGCTCATAGAAGAGATGGACACGACAACAGAACTTTATCTGGTTATGGAATTAGTCAAGGTAAGAGGATTGTGGCAATTTCATCAATCATGTGAAGGAATTCTGTGGAGACTATAATAAGATTAGAGGATTGTAAATTGGATGCACCCACTTATCCAATAATAGCTTTTGAAACATCCCAGTAAGAACACAATTGTTTAAAGGAACCTGAATCGAGAAGTATTTGAATGATGCCATATTTCTTTCCTTTTAAATAATACCAGTTGCCTGGCAGCCCTGCGGTGCTGATCTCTTTGGCAGTAGTGTCTGAATCACACCAGAAACAAGCATGTATGACCACGAACACAATGGACAACCATTTTTATA
Organism: Hyperolius riggenbachi; assembly: GCF_040937935.1. Lineage (NCBI taxonomy): Eukaryota > Metazoa > Chordata > Amphibia > Anura > Hyperoliidae > Hyperolius > Hyperolius riggenbachi. Next base: position 187,005,405 of record NC_090646.1, on the reverse strand, counting down.
AATTTAGCACATAATGATTTATATTAAGATTTTTGTTTTACATGGTAAAATCATACATTTCACAAATGAAAAATATTTATTTTGTCTTGAGCTCCACCTGCTGGTTTGACTGGCAAATTTTGTAAATGCAAAAAATGTGGCTTTGAAGATGGGTGAGTAAAGAAAATCTATCTTTATAGCCAGCAGTAGAGCCCCTGGAAACACTACCTTTGTATAGAGGTGACAAAGTGACTCTGCTCAATAAAAAAATACCAATTAAATGAGATGTTGCTTCAAAAGTTTTGAGCCCCTCTGAGACACGGTCAGTGAAAAGACTGTATACTCTGTACAAAGCTGCGGAAGATGTCAGCCCTATATAAATACTGTATAAGGTAAAATATTGGTAATGTCATATTTGTCTGATAAAGTATATTATTTAAAGACATTTTATTTTTAGTATGAAATACAATAATCTAAATAAAACAATTATGCTAAAAGAGTAACAGACTGCAACTAATGTACATACAACCCTCCTGTCCCAATGAATCATTTTGTGGCTCTCATTTTAAACCTTTACAGGCATGAAAGATTTTTGTTGAAAGTTGGGAATGTTGACCATTTGTAGATCAAATCTTTTACTGTACAAAGATTAATTATAATTAAGAATACTACATGATTTTGTATTCTCTCTTCTCCTCTCTTTCTGTTTCTCTAGGGTGGGGACTTATTTGACGCAATCACATCTTCCACAAAGTATACAGAACGAGATGCCAGCGCTATGGTATACAACCTTGCTAGTGCAATGATGTATCTTCACAGCCTTAATATAGTCCACCGGGATATCAAACCTGAGAACCTCCTGGTAAGTGACAAACTGTGTGTCCTATCCTTCTCAAGATGTGTGATATATTTCTTGATATGTGTGAAATCTTTGTGACTGTTCTGTGTTACTATAAATTAACAGAAGTTGGATGTAGTTTTAGAGATAGATTCTGCCCATCAACAATAATAGCCACAGCTTGTCAAACCCTGTGGTTGGGTAGAGTAGGGTTAGCCATGAAGAAGGACTTAACATTGGGGGAAAAGATTTTCGTTATGGTGAGGTTTATGGTTAGGTGTTAGGGAAGGGAATGGCATTATTTATATCTGTGGGGAACAGCAATGACAGTTCAACCAAAATAATATGTCAATGCTAGTAGTAGTGCTGACGTTGTAATTATTGTACATGCCCACTGCCCAAATTAACCGGAATTTTAATCAAACATACACAGGCCACTCTACCCATCCAACTTGAAAATGCCTTTGAATACTGTATACAAATGCATTGCGTAGTTTTTCATGTCCACATTGAAAAAATAAAATGAGCCATAGGATGCTTTATTAATAACTTAAACTCAATTCCAAAAATACTTTTTACCGATCTACAGGCTCCAAGCCCTAACAACTTACATTGGCGATACCCATCAACTTGGTAGTTATTACTTTTGCCATTTTGTCCATACCTTTACCAAGGTGTGAAAGTAAAAAAAGAGTACTCTTGCACATAACAGCTATACTACTGGTCCAACGTGTTTTTTTTTTGCGCACACCACAGTTTTTCAAGTTTTTGAATGAAATGCAAGCAGTTAGAGTCTAATAAAAAGCATGCAATAGTACAAAGGTGGTGAACTCCCAGAAGTAAAAGAAACAGTATGGTTACTCCGAACTGAAATAATTATGTATATTTTAGATTTCTTCAAAATGGCCTTTTGCAGGAAACCAGAAATATGTTAATAACTTACGACAGCAGTGGAGGCTGATTAAATGAAATGTGTTGTTACCAATTTCTACAGGTATCCCAACTCTTCCTCATTACGTACAACACCATGTGGATGCGTAAAAATAGCATTGGAACACACTGTGGTAACATACCCTTGTGGGCATTGTTTGAAAAGTATTGATTTCCATTGTAGAAAGAATGCCATTAGTGTCTTTAGAAAACATTATTTCCATTTATACATGGATTCCATTTTTTTTTTTTAACTTCAGTTGTTTATTACTTCCTTGCTTTCAGTGGCACAATGAACTGTTTGAATTTCAAATAAAAAATTAGGGTGTTCTAATGCTTTTGACTAGTACTGTATATACACCCAAACTGTTATTTTTGTTATATTTTGCTAGATTCTACTTATTTTGACTGAAACTGCATTAGTCACTGAGAATGTCCAAATAGTTGAACACGTAGAAATCCATATTGCAAAGGTTTGCAGGTTGGAGGCATGTATGAAAAAGGGGCGCAAGGAAATTTGGGTGCCTGATTTTGACTAAAGCCCAATCTACACGATACGATTCTTTGTGCGATTTGATTACGATTCTATTTAGGATTAGATTAAATCTGACATGTCCGATCGGGATTCGATTTGATTAGATTAAATTCAATTTGCCATTGCAAAACAATGACAAATCGAATTGAATCGAATCCCGATCGGACACGTCGGATTTAATCGGATCGTTAATCGAATCGCACAAAGAATCGTATCATGTAGATGGGGCTTTATAGAATATCGATACAATTTACAGATATTCAATGTTTTAAAGGTATAAGATACCATATTAAAATATCAATTAAGAATACTGATATTTTAGTACAACTTAACCTAACACTATTCTCACACAGAATCCTCCCTCAGGGCTGATTCACACTACAAGAGCTTTGTGAACACTCACATAAGAGAACATTAGCAAGAGCTTTTAATATCACAAAGCACTTAGAAAAGCTCTTGTTGTGTAAACGAGTCCTAAGGGCTGGTTCACACTACAAGCGCCTTTAGGGCTAATTCACACTTGAAAGTGCAAAGTTTTGCGTGAGTGATTTTTCCGCGATTGCGTTTAGCGCTTCTATAGCAGGGAAATCGCCTGAAATTGGTGCAGGCGACGCTTTTGCGTTTCGCGGCAATTAGTGCAAATCGCCCAAGTAAGAACAGACCCATAGGGTTTTATTACACTAGCGCTTTTAAAAAGCGAAATCGCGGCAAACTGCTCTAGTGTGAATGGGCCCTTAAGCGTCAGTGATACACACACAGAGCATTACATTAGCAGGAGCTTTTCAAATCACAGGCACTTAGAAAAAGAGACACACACACACACACACACACACTTAAAAACACCACCCAGGCCTAACCTTAACCACCCCCCCTCACGCCTAACCTTTAAACACCCCCCCCCATCACACACACCTAACCCTAAAAACCCTCCCCTCCATGCCTAATCTTAACTGACCCCCGCCGCAATTACAATAATGTTGGGGCACCACCATAGGCACCATTATAAATATCGTCTAAAGTGTAAAATTGTCCCTTGTAAATACAACAAAGTCTGTGAACACCGCTATCACCCACAGGAGCCAAGGCTGTGCACGACCAGGTCAGCAGGCCCACAGGAATACAGAAAAAACGGAAGGTCCGCACCAGTCCAAGGTTCCAAACTTTATTCGGACATATACATCAGCAAGACATTAGGACAAGCATCAGAGAGCTGACATGTTTTGAGCCATTCAGGCCCTTAATCATAGCTAACTGACTAATGGTAAACTCCCCTTAAATAGGGAATTGTCTGAACACCTGATCCTCTGAACCACATCCAAAAGGGGGAGGGGACAGAGGAGAAACCCATAGTTTTACAGGTGCAAGGCATATTTCCTCTGAATAGGTACATACAAAGTACATAAAACCACATGCAAAGAAAATTAAAACATATTAAAATATTTTCTATCTCAAAGAGCAGCAAACTTCAAAATTTATACATTTAGCGACATGCTATGTAACATAGAGCCATGGTATGTAGGGGCAGGAAATCAAGAAAAGAGGGGGGGGGGGGGTGAAAAAACTGGTGAAAGAGGGGGGGGGGGTTGGGAAGAGAAAGGTAGGGAAAAAAGGGAAGGAAAAAGAAGGGAGAAAAGGGGGGGGGGTGGGGGGGGAGGAAGCGGGGAGAAGAAAAAAAAATAGTTGTAAATAGTTGTAAATAGTTTCTTATGACAGGCGCCCACATTTCTCACTTTGGGTAGGAGTTCTGATCTGTAATGGGTAATAGAAAGTAATGGGATGGTGTAAAGTATTTCTCCATGTGTTGAGCAAGTCCGTACTGGAAACAGAAAAGATCCGTTTAGAACATATTCCATGCTGATCCACAGATCTAAAGAGCTTTAATACACTTAAATTGAGCAGTACAATTACATTGCCTTTTCAGCAGGTGACCCAGCAGCACTTTGTGCATTCTATACTTATTAGGAAGTAATGTTTGGTGATTCAGGTATCAGGTATCCTATATAATAAAACCCTAACTGTCCCTGGTCATCCTGTCCTTGTGTCCAGGTGTTTGCACTACTGCGCATTTGCAGCACGGACAGCATTGGAACAGGAGGACGGAGCCCGGAAGCCGGGTGGGCAGGTGCGCGCGCATGAGCACTAACATGCGGCGGTGAGACCTACAGCCGTTTTTAAATGGGTTTAGGTCTACTAGTGTTTGTATATACTTCAATTTTATCATCCTGTCCTTGCGTGACAGAACACTAGCCTAGATCCTTTGATAGGCTTCACTTATTAAAGTCCTGAGCCAAAGTGACAGTCTGTAAGAAGATAACTGGCACTGATTCTAAATAACAGCAAATTCCATTGTACAAGAGAATCCTGAATGGATTATTTTGAGCACAAGGCTGGATGTATTCCACTGATTAGCATTTAAAGAGAGATGTATAGGGATTTTCTGAGCATCATTTTAATGTGCTAAGCTGTCCAGCCGTGATCTCCTGAGGTAGTCTCCTTAGGAGAATCTTCTAATCGCCTCTCACCAACAAATTAAATACTTAGGTGGCGGTTGTTAATCTATTTTCTACTCTACCTTGCCCAGAATGTCCTGTGTTTAGGCATTTGTTTTTGCTGACTTTCTGTAGTGGGAATATATTTATAAACCGACCTAATTTTTGTACGTTTATAATGGGATGCCAACACATATGTATAAAAAAAATATTAATTCACATCTGGGAATACATTTACAGCTCTTACAGCATTAGATTGTATCCATCACAGATAGGTAGAGCGTTTTCTAAGTGGAGTGAGTTTCAATGGCTGGAGCCTGCAAACATATAAACACTAGCATGCTTTTCACTGTCCATTATACAGTCATAAATATAAGATGAGCCTCTATTTGTTAGCAATCTTGTGTTGCTATGTCTAGTGTGTGTGTGTGTGTGTGTGTGTGTGTGTGTGTGTGTGTGTGTGTGTGTGTGTGTGTGTGTGTGTGTGTGTGTGTGTGTGTGTGTGTGTGTGTGTGTGTGTGTGTGTGTGTGCGCGTGTGCGTGTGTGTGTCAATGTTCGTTTTTTGACAGGGTACAGTCACAGTGGGCTTTGCGTTACATATAGCGGGAACCCAATGGTACAGGAAAGCATGCAGTCAAATAAAAGTATGCTTCTTTCACTCTCACTGTTAACATACGTGTTGTGCAGTAACGCATGGCATACATTTGGATGCCGCACGCCGCTACACCAGTATCTTGATAAATTTGCTCCCTTGAAAAGATCTTCTATAGATAGCAGGCTGCAGTTTTAACTTTTGGATTCTCTAGCGGGCTTCACTGCTTAATACTCCTTCCAACTGAATCTAGTCTCCACCTTGCCTTCCAGAAGTGTAACATTGACAGTCGCTCCATTAATATCCAATTGACTACAACTATAGTGAGAGGGATATGAAGACTTCCATAGATATTTCCTTTTAAGCAATACCACTTGCCTGGCTGTCCTGCTGATCCTCTGCCTCTAATACTTTTAGCCACAGACCCTGAATAAGCATGCAGCAGATCAGGTGTTTCTGACATTGTCAGATCTGACTAGATTAGCTGCATGCTTGTTTCTGGTATTATTCAGACACTGCTGCAGCCAAATAGATCAGCAGGGCTGCCAGGCAACTAGTTTGTCTAAAAGGAAATATATATGGCAGCCTCCATATTTTTCTCTCTTCAGGGGAATAAAAAAAAAAAAGAACCTAATCTCATCAAAAAGCTGCAAGGACAGATTATCTCCCTTGCTAACTGCCACTAACTGACTTTTTACCAGGGATTTTCTATAAACACCTCTATAAACGGATAAGAAGAGTTATAAGATAAGAGTTATAGGTTATGTTTACTTTCTATCAATGCTAGAAAGAGGGTGCTATTTGGCCTCAGTGACAGATGGGCACAGGCCTGTTGTGCCTAATGCTACACTATTGGTAAATGTTGTGATGTCTGTCATGTCAGATCTCCCAGTGTACGGTCAGCATTAAAACATGCAATGTTGTCCTATTAAAGACCCGATTGGATGCTTTGGTCGGAAGGATCATGTCACCTGCTGCACATATTTGATAACTGTAAACCATTCATAATTTTTTATTTTTTTTAGATTTACCTGTATTTAAAATTATTTAAAGGGTTAGTTTTTTTAAAAACAGTTTTTGAAACATATAGGCTATTTTTTATACCATAAAAGATCTAGAAAATGACAGTATACATTGTGACTAGACTGTTACTTGCTAATAAAATGTGTAAAGTTGCCGACCGCTCCATTTAATGAGCCTGCAATCTATTATGTCTCTTTATTCACCCTCTATGAAAAATAATTTAAGAAAATGTTTTTTTTTTATTTTTCAGGTTTGTGAATATCCTGATAAAACAAAATCTCTAAAGCTTGGAGACTTTGGATTGGCCACTGTAGTAGATGGTCCTCTGTACACTGTGTGTGGTACACCAACATATGTCGCTCCTGAAATAATCGCAGAGACCGGGTAATATTACCAGCTTGCACATGGCTATTTATTGCATATGCTGGAAGTAACTTTGCATCTAGTTTTTATACAAAACAGTACATATGTTAGGGACGCAAAGGTACAATAGAAATATAGGCCTCAATTCACTAAGCTTTATCAAACACTTTATCAGACGTTTGATAATTCACCTCATAAAAGATCTGGTGGCTGGATGGTGTAATGGTTAAGGGCTCTGCCTCTGACAAAAGAGACCAGGGTTCGAATCTCGGCTCTGCCTGTTCAGTAAGCCAGCACCTATTCAGTAGGAGACCTTGGGCAAGTCTCCCTAACACTGCTATAGAGCGCGTCCTAGTGGCTGCAGCTCTGGGGCTTTGAGTCTGCCAGGAGAAAAGCGCGATATAAATGTTATTTGTCTTGTCTTGTCTTGACCTCATGGGTAAAATCTAATTTTGAATTCACTAAGGAGTTATAGATTTATTGAACGTTTTATCAATAAAACATTCGATAAACATATACCACCTTAGTGAATTCAAAATTAGATTTTACCCATGAGGTAAATTATCAAACGTTTGATAAAGTGTTTGATAAAGTTTAGTGAATTGAGGCCATAGTAAGGAGTCAGATAATTTATATTCTATGCATTCAGTCATAGAGCAAAATCTCTGAAATGTATTCATTTACAGTTCATTGTGGCTTCTGAGATAGGTAAGGGCCTTTGCCACATAATGGTTATCATGTGTTGCAAAAATACAGCTTGATTTTCTGGAACAATTCATAAGAAATGGTCAATGTGAGCCAAGTAATTCCGTTTTGCATGCAAATTGACCGCAGCTTGTAATGTGGCCAAAGAAATGCAGATCCTGAGGATTTTTGTTGGCCCAGTTCCAAGCTAAAAATGTATATCTAAAACAGATAATGGTGTCACAAAAAAATTTACTTAAGGGATGTTCCCCAATAAAAAGAAATCCATAAATGCTGCATATTAAATACAAGTGTAAATTCATCATAATGTTTAGTAGTAGTGTAGCACTCAGAGGATAGATAGGTAGGGAAAAAAACACTTGTTCCTGCTGGCTGGGGCCCATAAATCTTTATTGTGTCAGCAATTGTATTGTGACTATTGCAAAATCAAACATGTGTTTACTCCTGCCCTGCAATATGCAACAACAGATTTCTTATCAACTTTTTAAATGTGTATGTGTGTACAGTATGTCTGTGTGCAAGGGGATATATGGGCTGAATAGAACCACTGCTCTACCTGTCTTATTTGAAGCCAGTAACCCAGCAAGAGTACATAGATCACATGATGTGACCACCATATGACCACACCTACCACATGCGTGTCTTAGAGGGGATTCAGACACCAATGAAGAGAAAAAGATTAGCATGGCAGTCAGGCAATTAGCACTGCTTTAAAGGAAATCAATATGGCAGCCTCCATATCCCTTTTGCCACAGGCTCACATCAATAGGGATGGTCAGTGAGATGCAAATAATTTCAAGTTGATGCAGGATTATGTAAATGCAAATGTATGCAGCTTGAAAATGGATCAACCAAAAATTTAACCTCAGCAGGATTTGATTGGTTAATTTTAAAGCTGCATAAATTCATAAATAAAATCATAATACTGCATCAACTCAAAATTATTAGCATCTCATTGACCATCCCTACACATTAATACACACTTCTGAACAATCTAAACCTGTTTTGTTTTTCTCTCCAGGTATGGATTAAAAGTTGATATTTGGGCAGCTGGTGTTATAACGTATATCCTACTATGTGGATTTCCGCCTTTCCGCAGGTAAAACCTTTCTGTGTGATAAAAAAAAAATGTAGCATGGGAGCAAACATTCATCTTAATTATAAACCAATGGGTCAGTCAGAGTTGTGGAGTCAAGGAGTTTGAGTCGTGTAATCTAATATTTAGTCTGTGTGTGTGACTACCTTTCAGCATTAGCGCTTGTCCTTATCACCTTCGGAAAGTATATTGCCGTTAGCAGATTTCCACAGAATTGGAACGCCAGAGCAGTTAAGAGTTTTTATTGTATTCAACAGGGATACTCGGTGCAATCTTGGTTACAAAACTTATCTTGAAAATGGCATTACATTAGCCCAAAACACACGAAGCAAAGCAAACATCAGCATGTAACAATACGGATATTGAGCAAAGCTGAGATTAATATGAGTGCGCTCCCACAGACATTTAGGGATCAACCTTATATATGGAAAAACCTCCAGATCCACAAGTGTTAACTAACCACCCCCGAAGGTGGGATATGGGTGGGTTCCAGGTGTCACCCCTATTAAACACTTGCTATTGGCTTATATAACTCTGTGATTGACAGACGGTTCTGCGCAAGCGCAAAACCTTGGTCCATATTAGGAACATCTTATGACCTGTACTCTAAATACATAGAAATACATGTTTAGGAACAACAAGCCGTTGTTTATAATTCACAACTCTAAGCTGAGACAGTCAGTCTGCACATAAGCTAGATAACGCTGCATTTTGATCTTACTCACTGAGCAAACTGTTCACTGTTCTCCTTCAGAATTATACTCTAATTATATATTAAACCAGACCTCTGCATCTCAGTCTTTTCAGGAAACAATGGTTCATTTAAAATACGGGCAATACCTGGCAAGAACCTCTCAGGATCTTTGTAACGATTGTGGAATTATCTCCGTGGTCAGCGCACAACCTGTGCGCCGACACTGCGGAAACCCTCCACAAGCGTTTGAATAAGGGAACCCAGCTTTGGTGCAAATGCACCTGTAGAGAGGAATTCCAACCGGCAGATGGAGCTGTGGAGTGCAGAGGAATAAACCCGCTGCACAGCCACAGATGTCAGATAGAAATTGTACGAAGTGAAGCAATACAGGGCAAGATGGCCTCTCTCTCTCTCTCTCTCTCTCTCTCTGTAGAGAGAGAGAGAGAGAGAGCACAGAGACAGAATGTATGTATGTCCACCAATCTAGTCGCCACCCGGCGACGGTTGACATACAACAGCGAAGACCAAAGTGAGAAAGCAATCGCAACAATGGCGATTGCTGATAGAGACACAAGACTGAATAAAGACAGATCATAGAATGAATAAAGACAGAACCAATTAACAAACTGTAATCCAACACGAAGGAACCGACAGGGCTAGCTAAACGCGGTCACCACACGTTAAGCGCAATAGCAACAAAGCGTACCAACCCTAGCTAACGATTGAACACAAAAAAGATGACAAATAACGCGAACGCTTGCTAATCTGTTGCCTCACCCCAGACAACAGCAAGCATTCGTGCTAGACAAGACAGACAGAAGGAGTAACCAGTAGCAACCGCAGCTAAGGTTATACTCCAAGAGTCGGACAAGGGAGATCCACCGCCTCTACCGCTAGGGCGAATGCGATCCAAACAAACAGAGCGATTCACTATCAGCTGCCGTTGGAGAAAGTGCAATCGCAACAGATAAGACAAGACAGAACCAGGCCATACAGATAATTAACAATCTGACTGCACTAGAAGGAATGCTAGTGCACTCCCAAGGATAACTACTCTAAAACAATATTAGCAAACAATCAGCAGAGGGGCTGAAACTCAAGTTAAGTCCAGCAGAACCAAACCTTTATGACCAGCAGGGAATTCTGGGAGGACATGGCACTTATACTGCAAGCCTTCAAAAGAGGCAGAGCTATCAATAACCAGATGAGTGAATGCAAATCCCTCACCAGAACAGCAAGTCTGAAACTTGCAGAGTGAAAACGGGTCTCCTTTCCAGGGACCTGCAGCATGCAGACCTGAAAAATGGTCAAAAAGCTGCCTGCCTGTGCAGACAGCAGAGTAGATCATTACAATCTTACAGTCCCCCCCCCCCCCCACCCCCCCCCCCCCCCCCCTCTAAAAGGCTGATATGCAGAACTCTCCTCTCTGTTTCCCTACATCAACTTTACCTAACTTATCTTTACTATATTTAGTAGTTTAACCTATACTTAACCTCTATTTTACTTATAGCTCAGCCAGTCCATATTGGTCTCCAAGACTTTTCCCTTTTTATGTTCCACCTCTCCATGATCACACACAGTCCCTTCTCTAGGTGGGACACCCTGGGAGAGAGCTAAACCTCGTAGCTCTACTGGGGATGCCCTAATATGTAGCACCTCCACTCAGACCCATCCATGTCACAGGCGTATCACTTACATACTTGCATGTTCATGGAAGAGTGAAACTTGCCGTGAAAGGGATGCTGGAAATGGAATACCTTTTAATGGACTTCTCATATGGCATGTCTGAGCCTGGAAAACTTTTCATACTCTACCATACTATAACGTATACCTAAATTACTGACTTATAAGATAATGTGTCTAACACTAACCTTCTAACCATACTGCATAATCTCAAAAACAAAATCACTTGTTTAATCAAGCATAATTATAATGCCCCTCCTAATAATCAGTGGGTGTTTATCTTAACAAATTACAACAAAAATGTGGTCTGATCTAAGACCTGGACTCCTCAGTCCCATGGAGTATTATCTCTCAAGATGAGCACCCCCTGTGTAGCTTTGCTCTTCACACTTTGAGGAATAACATAGTTAAACCTTGACAACTAGATCCATCTGGGATCTTTGCTCACACAGGAAGTTCCCCCCTTGTGAGATTCACTTCGTTTGACCACGTAGATGCAATTTTGGGTACCTTGAGTCGGGAGTTTCAATAAACTGAGGAGTCGGAGGCGGATCATTTTTGTACCAAATACATAGTGTTTGTAAAAAATAGACTGAGGAAGCGGAGATGAGGAGTCGGAGCAATTTTGAGTACCTGGAGTCTGAGTCGGATGATTTTTGTACCGACTCCACACCCCTGGGTGCAATGGATAACTTAGAACTGCTTAGAATGAACAGAGTGACAGCTGCATGCTACCTACAGATACATGCTTCATTATATATATTTATTTAAATGAGATGCTGTTTACTTACCTTTATGAAATAAGATACTTTCGTTGACTTTTGTGGTGTTCTCTATGCTTTCCCTTACAGTGACAGTAATCTACAGGAAGACCTGTTTGATCAGATTCTGATTGGGAAGCTGGACTTCCCCTCCCCTTACTGGGATAGCATCACAGATTCTGCCAAGGTTTGACACTGGATGTGTTTCTTTCTTCATTTTGCAAACACAAAAATTAACAGGTTTCAATCACTCCATTAACAGAGTGTGTATGACTTAACATAGAAAGCCTGGTATGATGTTGTTTTAGTTTGTGTTTAAAATGCAGTTTGTGTGAAGAAGTATAATGGCCCCAAATGTCAGCGATCCCCTCATTAGCATTGTGTCCATGTAGCGCAGGATGACTTGGGCTGCAGCGTAAACCATTGACATAAAGGCTGAGTGCAGATGTGATGTGGCGTCTCTGACCCCAAGCAGCCAGAGGTCTCATTTCCAGGAGGGTCCTGGAGAGATTAACAAGACAAACAGCCACTAGACTGTCATTAATAATCTTCTAATGAGCTCTTGAGAAGCAGCGCCATCTCATCCTCCTGAGTTACCAGTAACTGAGTCACTGTGTATAAATTGTCCTAATGGCTCCCATGCTTTCATAAATTCCACTGTGACCAAAAACAGGAAAATCCCCTATAAACCGTGTCCCCTCATGGTGTCAGTACTGGCAGACAATGGTTGTCACCTAGAGATCTCTGATCAGAGGACCTCTGTGTCCTGGTTACACTCCTAGCTCAGATTGGATCCATCTAACCTATACAGAGTTATTCAGGACTGGGTTTACAGTAAATACAACTGGCATCTTTTTATTTATAACATTTTCATTTTATCAGTAATAATAAAATATTTTTTTTCTCTTAGGAGCTGATTAGTTGTATGCTTCAAGTAAATGTAGAAGATAGATATACTGCGGAGCAGATCCTGTCCCACCCCTGGGTGGCTGTAAGTACCACATTTTATCAGTCAGTACAATTACAAATACATACATGGTGCACGTATCAATGTGGAAGCCTGGCCATGCTTTCGTTTGTTTTCTTTTTTTTTTTTTTTTGTGAGATAGAGCAGAGAAGTGTTGGCCACTTTCAGTTTCTTCTCCCTGTCTGTGTCCTAGATGCAGAGAATTCTCCTTGATGCCTGCCTCTGTAAAGGCCCATACCCACGGCACAATATTTGCGGCAATGTTACCTGACATTGGGCAACATCGTTTAACAAAAGCATGTTAAACGATGTTGCCCCCCACAGTGATCACGCGTCGTTATGCGACACACATGGTGGATCAAATCTTTAAGATCCCCGACAACTCCAAGCAAAGTACCGCAATCGCTTACTTCCTATTTGCGCCCATTGTATAACACCGCGTGACGTCGCAAGCAGGAAGAGGCATCGCTTGACGATTGTCTTCGAGGAAACTTCGCTGGACCCCTCGGCCGGTGAGTACGTAGCTTAACATTTGGCACCAAGACGCAATGTGGAGGATTTACCGAGGTCACTGACAGAAAACTGTAGCAAATTGGATCAGTTGTCAAAAACAACCATTGAGGCCGGTTTCACACTGCATCCCTGCGTTAGCCGTGCAGGCCGGAGACCGCACCGCAAAAACAGCCTTCGGGGATTACCACGGTAATATGCAGTAATTTGCGTCTAGCAGCAGGCCAGTCAGGAAGTGACACTCTCTAGCACTCACTTCCTGTGGCCGTATCGATGATGTGCACAGAAGTGTTTTGCTAAAATATGCTTCTGCGTATGCGTGACGTGTAAAACTTGCTTGCCGCCATAGACTTTCATGACTTACGGTCCGTCGCAGGAGTCGTGCGGCAACATAGGTATCCACTTGCGTTAGACTAGCCATTTCCGGTGCACTGCACTACTTGCTGTATGAAAGCACCCATAGACTTCCATTAGCATTGCAGTGAGGTGCGGGAAAAGGCCACACTGCCCCAGTGTGAAAGGCAGGACCAGTTCTAGACAGGCACATATGCAGTCAGAAATGTGAAGGGGGCATTATGTGTACACATCATGTTCAAGCACATTGTTTTTCCTCTGTGCTTATACAATCGTAACAGTATTTTCCTTGCTGAATTGTGTTGTTAGCTGTGTCCAAAGCCAGCCTGGAGAAGTGCATTGCACTTTGTCAGGCCTCTACCTTCAAACCTGTCCAACTTGGGTGTCCAACTTGAAGACTAAGCTCCTGCTGGTAGGCGGCCGCGGTGGTGACAAGCAGGGACAAAAGTAGGCGCGCCATTCGCATAAAGGAAATAGCGGTCATGTGACTGCTGTCAGCTGACATCTCTCTCTGCGTTGTGCGTTTCAAAAGTAAAACCGGCTGTTCCTGGATATGGGCAGAAGAGGAAGACAAGACAAATCTAGTGCAGACTGTGCTCAGAGTTGGATCCCATGCAGTGCGCTGTCACCGAGCCACTAAGATACATCCCGATTCTCCACTTGTAACTTTGATATGCGGGGGCAAGACATTTATTCGAGGGGGTGCTGCCCCCTCTAGCCCCTGCGTAGAGCCGGCCCCGGTGAAAGGCTCCTCAGGCTTCAGCATTTACCTAAACAAAGAATTGATATTGGTTGCCATGGGCAGCTGCTTGATTTTTGATCCAGTTTTCTCTGCACTTGAGTTCATCAATAAGCCCCAGTGTGAGGTATATTACACTATGCTACAGCTGTCACTAGAAAAGCAGTTGACAAGTCACCCAGTGGGGAAAGCTGTCCTGGTTACAGCTGCCAACGATGAGATTCCCCATGTCTTGCTACTTCTAACTTGTGTCTCTGGATCAGAAAGTAAGTGGAAATCGCCCCAACTGCACATAGAAAGCAATCAAAACCAGAGGTATTAAACCTTCACCCACTCGCTTTATAAAAAAAATAACTGAAAAGTTTTAGCTAACCCTTCAATTAAAATGTGCAAATGGGGAAAATGGCCAGCACACAGGATATCTATTTCAACTGTTTATTCGTCCACTATGGAGTTAATCCAACACTCCATATACTGTACCCCTTTGTCAAAGCTTATCCCACAGTGTCCTTATAGTCCGTGCACACATCATATAATAATGCAGGCTGGCCTTCATTCTGAAATCTCAGATAGTTCTAGCAAACAGCTAATGTGTTAAGATTGCTGCATTTATCAGAGACCACATGCCATAATATGTGTCCTTTTATTTTATTCAGGATGATGCCTCACAGGGGAATAACATGCAAGCTGAAGTCACTGGTAAATTAAAACAGCATTTTAACTCTGTGCCTAAGGGGAGCAACACCACAGCTGCAGTGTCTGTGATCATGGTAAGTGCCGGTGTTTGTTCACAATGGTGTCAGAACTGCTAATAACCATTTCCTGATGGAAAGTGTTGATTTATGTCAATGCATGGGGTTTACACATAAAAGGAATTGTTCAATCTAAATGTATAAATTACACAGTTACCTCTATCCAGCTATTTAACATTCTGTCTAGGGCGGAATCTGAAGTATTAACCACTTCACCACTGAGGGGTTTTACTTCCTGACCACCAGAGCAATTTTCACCTTTCAGCGCTCCTTCCATTCATTCGTCTATAACTTTATTATTACTTATCCCAATGAAATGAACTATATCTTGTTTTTTTCGCCACCAATTAGGCTTTCTTTAGGTGGGACATTATGCCAAGAATTATTTTATTCTAAATGTGTTTTAATGGGGAAATAGGAAAAAATGTGGGAAAAAAATATTATTTTTCAGTTTTCGGCCATTATAGTTTTTAAATAAAGCATGCTACTGTAATTAAAACCCATGAAATGTATTAACCCATTTGTCCCGGTTATAAAACCATTTAAATTATGTCCCTATCACAATGTTTGGCGACAATATTTTATTTGGAAATAAAGGTGCATTTTTTTCAGTTTTGCGTCCATCCCTAATTACAAGCCCGCAGTTTATAAAGTAACAGTGTTATACCCTCTTGACATAAATATTTAAAAAGTTCAGTCCCTAAGGTAACTATTTATGGTTTTTTTTTATTGTATTTTTTTTTTTTTAATTACAAAAAAAAAATAAAAATTGGGGAGTGTGGGAGGTAATGAGTTAATTTATTGTGTAAATGTAATGTTTGTATATGTAAAATGCTTTTAGGGTGTAGTTTACTATTTGGCCACAAGATGGCCACAGAGTGTTTGTTTACATGCGACCTGTAAGCGTCCGGAAGGACGCTTACAGGAAGCAGTAGGAGGCTGGGAGACTCACAATGATCTCGCTGTTTCTGAAAGAAGCAGCAGATCATTGCGGGGGCTAGATCAACGAACGGGAATGGATTTTCCCGTTCATTGATCTCCGGGCGGCGGCGTACACGAGCGGCGGGAGCGCGGACAGCGGCGGTAGCGCGGAAGGTACGGATTTCTCCGTCCCTGGTTTTTTAGGGGGGAAAAAAGGGACGGAGAAATTCGTACCGCTGGGGGTAAAGTGGTTAAAGGAATACTATCGATTTAAACAACTTTTTTTTTAATACTCTATATTAGTGTACACATTACCACTAGTGCTAGGGGCACTTTATTTATTCACCCAGGTCTCTCTCCCTCTATCCCTGCTTAAAAATTCATTTCTCACACAGCTCACAAATATATTTCACTGTGTCACTCACAGCATGCAATAAACATGCGGAGAAATAGGCTGATCTGAGGTGGTGACAGGTAACTAAATGAGCTGTAATATTGCTGGAATATAACTAGCTATAACACTAGTCTGTGTTTACACTCAGACTGGATGCCTGCTTGTGATGATGATTCACTCCAGGCTGCATCCACTTTACAAGCTGCTGAGAGGGGGCAGACCACTGTTTACAATTAACATTATTAGTATCTTTATCAGTCAAGAGAAGCAAAGATAATAAACACACATTGCTAGAATCTTTAACCCCTTACCACCATATCAATAAGATTCTATCAGCAAGGTGATAATTAAACAATAAACTGAGGAGTTGATAGCAACTCCCCTGTGCAGAGACATGGTCTAGCCCTCTGGGAGCCGTCAGTACTATGCCGTGCATACACGGCTCGTTTTATGCGCCGGATCGAGCCAGTGGCTCGATGCTGGCGCATCCCTGCTCGTCCATGCATGCACGCGGATCGATTGCCGCTCGTCCCTGCCGGCGCTTCCTTATCACCGCTCGATTCCCTGCCATTGTCTGCCGGCGGGAATCGAGCGGGCACGGGTCGAGCGGCATGTTCGGGCCAGCTGAATATTATCAGCTGGCTGGATCAGCTGGTCGATACACGGTACAGAAATGTACCATGTATCCCCAGCATTAGATACATTTTGTATCTAAAACTGACAGAGAATTTTACAGCTGAGGAACAGCTGTGTGAGGAATCAAATTGCTCCTAGTACTTGTCCTAATGTGTGCAACAGCATACAGTATTTAAAAATAAATGCATAGATCGATAGTATTCCTTTAACTACTTGATGCACGCCGTGCAGTACATTCAGGGCCCTGCAAAGTTCACAGGATGCACCAGGGCCGTGAATGCAAGTCTGCAGCGGCGTGCAGCTGAAGCTCACTCCCGTTCGCGTGCACCGCCGCTTAGCGGGGAGGTTAATTCCCATTCATAAATCGAAGTCCCCGATTCAATGAATACTGGCGTCAACGAGACACTGGCATTCATTGTATATTCCTGTTGTTACACTGCCACGCATTACTTCCGATTCACGTGCTTACGTACATGAATCAGAAATGACTTAGGACATCTTGTGGCCAAATAGTATATTACACCAAAATTCATTTTTATTTAATAAAAATCCCCACACTGACTTTTATAATTATTTCCCTCCCACTCCATCCCATAGTACCCAAACTTTTATTTTTTTTATATAGGTGGGAAAAAAATACATAAAAAAATAAAAATATAAGTAGTTGCCTTAGGGACTGAACTTTTTAAAAAAAATATGTACATGCGTTATATTACTATTAATCTTTAAGTTATGGGCTTGTAATTAGTGATGGATGCAAAACTGAAAAAATGCACCTTTATTTCCAAATAAAATATTGGCGCCATACATTGTCCTAGGGAAATTTTTTAAACGTTGCAATAACCGGGACAAATGGGCAAATAAAATGTGTGGCTTTTATCCACAGTAGAACGTTTTATTTTAACACTATAATGGCCAAAAACTGAGAAAAAAATGCATTTTTTTTTCAATTTTTTTTGATTATTCATGCTAAAATGCATTTAGGATAAAATAATCCTTAGCATACTGTACCTCCTAAAGAAAGCCTAATTAGTGGTGAGAAAAACAAGATATAGATCATTTTGCTGTGATTAGTAGTGATTAAGTTATTGGCAAAAGGAAGGAGGGCTGACAGGTGAAAATTGCTCTGGTCCACAAGGGGAAAAACCCCTCAGTCATCAAGTGGTTAAAGGACCACTATCATTAAAAATAGTAAAATTTAAAATGCACTTGTACAAGAAGTACATTTTCCCTAGATTAAAATGCACTATATCTATCTATCTAGATAGATAGAGAGAGAGAGAGAGAGAGAGATTGGTTTTGGACTAATCCATCTCCTCATGGGGGATTTTCAGGTTTTTTTTATTTTTTTTATTTTCAAAAGCAATTCTTAATCGGCAGTTGCACAGTCCAACCGATGTGCAAATGAGTAGGGAGGCTGTCAGCCATCTTTGTTTAGATTCTTTCCAGGGATTGCTTTTGTATAGAATACAGGAGATAGTAAAAACCTCCTATGAGGAGATGGACTAGTCCAAAAACCAGTCAGATCTGTCAGACTTTTACTGCCTACTGTAAGCGACAGCAACATAGGAAAAAAAAAAGTAATTTATAATGTACTCTGGGAGAAATGTACTTCTTAAAAGTATGTGTAAACATGTATTTTACAATTTTTCACGATAATGGTCCTTTAAAGAATATAATAGGCTTGTACACATGATTCAGTATTGGCTCCCAAATGATTGGATTGTTTCTTGATTGGAAATAAATGCTGCTGTAGACCGACTGGAAACAACCTGTAAACTATCAGTTTCCATTCAATGGCCTGACGAGCTGATTAATATCAGTTGGTTCTGCATCTGTTACACAATGTATGTGTGTGCAACCTACTAATTTATATACACAAGAACCTGTGGAGATTATTTATTAAAAAAAAAAAGGGGGGGGGGGGGGGACCATCAGAACAGCCATTGTATACATATGTAGTGGTGTTGCTTTTCCAACCAATTCATCATAATGATAAATTGTCCAAAATATTGCTTACAGATTGACTCGTGTGTACAAAGCCTTACTAAAACCTAAAAACAGAGCCCCAGCATTTCCTTTGCTATAGTCATAACTGCTCAGCAGCCATACTGCTCCTCATAGGAAATTCAGCTTAATCAGTTGGGCATTCCAGGGTGTCCTATCTCGGAGAATACTAAGTTCCTACATGGCAAAGAGATGCAGGTAATTGTGTTTCCACCAGGTAACATCATCTGCCCACTTTATTCCCTAAAGCTAAATGTAAGCATGAATGAGCTAAGCATGGTAAATATAAATTAGGGTGTTGCTGGACATCCCCGGGGATTCTGTTGTAAATCTGAGGATCAATTTGGGATTGTTCTTATAGAATTAAATAGGGTTTAGTAATGACTATCAAACCAAAGCAGAAAGACTAGGAGAGTGGTTGTTCAAAAGAAAAGTTGAATGCGCGCTCCCTGCACTTACTCTGCCCATGGGAGGAGAAGGATTGGGGCCCCTGTAGCCACTGTGTGTAGAGATGCTGGCATTCAACAATGCCAAATACCTGAACACACATTGCAATATTTCGTAATTTCTTCAAATAAATTGTAGTGGTGGACATCATCTTTCACTCTCACCTCCTTTTAAAGTGGATAAGGATTTAATTAAGTCGCCTAAAAATAACATTTACATTTCATTTCACAGTTTGATTTTGACTTGTAACAAGGAACTTCTGACCTACATATCTTGCATTATTGAAGCAGTGGAGATGCGAGTGACGCAGAGGCCTGGTATAAAGACATGATGTACTGATCTAGAATAATAGATAATCTTCCATAAAATAAGACCTGCATGGCCACTGTATCTTGCTTGTTTCTTTCACACTGCTCTTCACTTCTTGCTGGTGGAGGTGGTATAATGGCTTTTAGCTGTCTTCACAAATGTCACTGTTCAGACTTGGACTAACTCACAAAATGTCTTTATATTATAATCCACAAGCACTAATACGGAGTTGATTTACAAATTGTCATATTTATATCTTGATCCCATTCCTTCTCAAAGGTTGATTTATCAAGGTGGGCCAAAGAAAACTGGAGGAAAAGTGGAGCAGTTTTCGGGACAACCATCCTGAATATTATACAGCTGAAGCCTAATTGGTTGCTGTAAGCAGCTGCTCCACTGTTTCTCCAGTATTCTCTGCATTGGTCTTAATAGATTACCCTTGCAGTGTCTAACTTTTTAGCAGTCAAATAAAGTGTGCCTTCTCAGCCTGACCGGTTAGGCAGGCTTTGCAGAGTGGGCGGCAGGGAGCTTTTATAGTTACCTGTCCAGATGGCTGGATCACCTTCTTTTCTCCTTCACTCTGTCGAAAGCGATGTAATCCCGACATGACTTCTGGGTTCCGATCACATGATATGACATGATATGACATGATTGGGATCCAGGGGGACCATGTCAAAGTTACAGCTTCACTCGGTGGAGGAAGAGGGGTGATGGAGTCTCTTTCACCACCCCTCTACCACCACCGAGTGGCGCTGTACCGCTGACACCATCTCATGCATTCTGATCACATGTCATATCATGTGGTCGGATGTGATCAGATCCCAGAAGACATGTCAGAAGTCCAGAGCTATGGGTGGAGGAAAATAGGAAGCAGATCCAGCCTTCTGGAACAGGTAACTATAACCAATCCCTGCCGGCCGCACAAGGCTTTAACCTGGATGTAGAGGGGTTCTGACAAATGTACATTAAGGCAGTATGAAATAAAGCCATATGCCATAAGAATTGATGCTTGGGTAATGCTGTAATAGGTGCTTAGTGAATTATTTTGATACTCTAGAGAGGTCCATTAATTCCTGCAGAGATTTACTGAGATAAGTTGAGGCTGAATGTAAAGTTTATTCCTAAGCAGCAGTGGTGTAGCTAAGGCGCTACGAGTGCAAATTTTACATCGGACCCTTCAAGCACTGTATACATAACAATGTGGAAAGGGCAGCCAGTGTCAGAGGTGTTATCAGGGGAATAGTTTAACGAATACCACTTTACTTACCACTATTTACAGCACTTATGGAGGTACTCCTTACTAGCATAGCACCCATAAAGAACTAGTACAGTGGTTGGAGGAGGGCCCCTAATGGATCTTCCTGGTGCAGTTGCAAACCTCTGTATCCTTTATTGCCACACCGCTGCTAAGCAGAATGTTACTGATATTCCAACTGCAGTCTGTCTTGTGTCTATGGGAACGAGTAATAGTCATGATTTTGACCTCATTTGCACTGTACATAAAATTACTCTATGAAACACATTTATACCAGTTTCCATTGTAGCCAATGGAAAATGATAGTTGGAACTTTGTGAACCTTGTATTATATATGTGGTTATGGAACACAATCCTGCTGTAAATTGAGAACCTGTATGGCAGTTTTAGAAAATCACCACGAAGCGGATTCTCCTATAATGTTACAGAGCTCCAAACTATGGAAAAAGCCTTTACAGTATGTTAAACAAGTTTCATTCCCTTATTAGTCAGCAAACGTTCAGAAAGAAGCTTTTTCTTTTCCAACAGGGAATTCTTGTCTAATTCCTGTTAGACCATCCGGTTATTGTGATAATTGAGATATGTTTAGGGGATGAGTTTGATATATCTTTACATATCTGTATGGGAAGTTTGACCTTTCTATAATAATGTGACTTTACTGTACAATGTTCAGAATGATGTATATGTATTACATGTTGGTGACTTTGCTTTTAGTAAGTCTAGTTTCTATCCCTTGCTTCTTTCCTTCATCCTTCCTGTTTCCAATCGCCTGCCTTGCTTTCCTCTGCATAGGTCCGGGACAATGGTATGTACTAATTGCATCTGCAATGCTTTATCTGCTGTACATATACATAACATTATAACCTGTTCCAATGGAGAGAAGGAGAGGAAACGATGCCTGATAATGTGACCATGTCATCAGTGGTTTATATAAGACAATGCTTTTTATATTTCAAATAATATTCCATGGTAACTCAAAAATCACACATTTAAACACCATGCAATGGTCATCACTGCAAGCCTGTTCCATGTAAACAAACTAAGCATACTACAGTATATACTCCTGCCTGGTAAAAGAGATGGAAATGCAGAGAGTCTACCAGATCTCTAATATAATACTACTGAAGTGCAGATGTACATTGTGTACATTGTTGTAATGAAGGCAACAGCATTGTTGGCAGTATTGCTCATGTCACCCCCTCCCTGCATGCACCCAGTACACGTGTTGGCAGATAATCTGTGTTTGGCTCATGTAGCAGTGCTAAATACTGTTTTGCATGTAGTTGCACAGCAACCTTGACATTTATTGATAATGTTAAATGTTTTCTTCAGTGTCCTCATTTGTCTATTGTCACTGTTTAATGAGTATTTGTTTCCTTTGGTGTACTACATGTTGTGGCATGATGTTTGTTCTCCAATAGTGGGTTGTCATTTGAGAAAAAAAAAAGGAAAGAAAAAAGTTGTCTACAAGACTTGTAACTTCCAGGTGCATGAATCGGTCTGGAAAATATTTTAAAACCTTAAAAGACCACCCTAGTGGAAAAAAAAAACTAAGCAGTTAAAATCTGACAAACGGCAGGTTTCGTACTAGTCCACCTCCTCATGGGGGATTCTCAGGGTTTTCTTTGTTTTTAAAAGCCTTTCCTGAACAGCAATTTAACTGCCAAAAACCAGCCAGACTTAGCAACTGCCATTCAGGAAATACTTTTGAAAACAAAGAAAACCCTGAGAATCCCCCATGAGGAGATGGACTAGTCCAAAACCTGCCAATCCTGTCCGGTTTAACTACTTACATCTTTCGCTGGAGTGGTCCTTTAATACTAACACAATCCATATATGACTCTGCCTTGAAACTTTTTGGACAGGAAATTGAACAGAATAGGAATTGCATGCATCTCAATAGGACATATGGTCGATTATAACAATATACAGAGCTTAAACAGATGGGTGATGATTACATGCAAAGCACGGTTTCTATGGAAACACTGCCAATGGCTTTATAGGACAGTTGAAGGAGACATTGCACCTCTCCCATTCCCTTCCGATCTACACGTGGCCTAAATAAGGCCATGTTTTAGCATTGTTACTTCTCCTTTTCCCTGCATAGTGCATGCATATTTACATGCTAATGGCTTCACTTTCAATCTATTTAATGCTTTCATGCCACATACAGAGTAATGGTTTTGTTTTTAGAACACAGCTCTTGATAAGGAGGGACAGATAATCTGCAGCAAACGCAGCAATGACAACAACACCACCGCCGTGTGAGAGACGCCTGCACCGCGACCACAACAGCTGACCATCTTCACCGGACTCTGGAGTCTTCAAATCAGCTGTGGTGAATTAAATCCCTGCGCCATAATGCCACGTTCACCGGGAGAGAATTCGCCTGTCATGAGGATTTCCAATGACCAAATCCACCGGGTAGCTGCTGCCCGGTGACATGTTTGCTTTTTATTCCAGAGACAGACTTACTGGCTTTTTACAGAGCCTTCCATGAGTTTTCATTGCAATCCATAGAGGACTAGACTGCTGGAGTTGCACAATTCCGTGGTCTTCTTTTAAGTCTTTCCGTGATATAGTAGGGCAGCTTATAAATGCATTAGACACTTTTCAGTAGCTTGTTTTACAGTTTAGATCCAGGTACTGTTTGGAGGAGGGGCTACTACTGATCCAATGTCTACTGATTTGCTAACACCTTTTAAGACTTTCAGAGGAAGATCTGAAGCAGATATTAGATCTTTAGATGAATTTAAAACTGAACTGTGAATATAGCGGTATTTCTTTTTATGTCATTATTTTTTGGGATCATGTACCACTATGGAAACTAAACTTCATTTTACTTATTTTTGCTCTGTGTTAATTTCAAATAAAATTCTACTTAGATTGTTTTTTTTAATAATAATCCGACAGTTTGAAGCAATTTGTGAAAAGGTGTCAACAAAGCGCGTAATGTATGAGTAAGATGATCTTGGCAATCGTTGCAGCATATTAGTCAAGCTATCTGTGTTGCCTAAGAGGTCAGTTATTTAGGAAATGGTTACATATTTTTTATGTTTTCTTTGATTGACTGTGCAACCATCATGGACAATTCCTGAAAGTAATTATGTACAGTATGTTACGACACAACATCTATCAGTGGAATGTAAAAGATGCTGCATGTTTCAACATGATAAAAAAAAGAAATCTGCCCCACGCAAATAAGAAAACTGCACCATTCATTGAATATATTGACCAGCAGGAATGTGATCTTGCGCATTCAATAATTATTTTTGGAACAAGATTTACACCTAATCAGTTGCCTCTGACTTTATATTTCCATGTGCAGAAAGGCCTATTGTCTTTGATGTCAACGCAACTATGAATAGTAATTGGTGCATGAATTTTCTACTAATTTCTGCAAATGTGACTGTCAGTAAAATATGGGATTCGCACAGATCTGTCGCAAAAATGATTTTTCTCAAGGCTGAATTTCCTGTTAAGCATAGTAAGATTATGCCTTCAGGTACCAGTGTATGTGAAGGGGCTTGTTCCAAGGGCTGCCCTCCTTCCTCACATCACTGCTAGTCACATGCATCATATGCCACTATCCCTGCAACCATTGCTGCTGCCCCTTTCACATTGGTGTGGCTTAAAGAGGTCTTCTTCTCGCTGTCTCTGTCTCACATCCTACTCCATTTCCCTCATTTTTTCAGTATATGCTCACATATTTCCTTATTTGTCATGCTTTCATTTTCTGTGTATTTGGACCCGGGGAGGTTATATACCGGTAATTAGGATTTATAGGGGGTACACAAACAGGCTGTATATTCTGTTTCCCAAATAGGGTAGTGCTATTCAGTCTTACAGGGGAATATTATAGTGGACTGAATCCTAAATCTGCAGTACATTAATAGCATACTGAGCAGGACATTACAGTAATGTTGCATGGGTAGATTTGGTGCTAGCGGGAACAGACAATTTAGAATTTACGGTTTTGGTTTATAGGGAACCTGAAGTTAGAGAGATATGGAGGCTGCCATAGGTATTTCCTTTTAAACAACGCACATTACCTGGCTGTCCTGCTGATACTCTGTCTCTAATACTTTTCTAATTCTTTTTGAAAACTGTGTACCTGTAAACAACCCTCAAATCAATTGGAGCTATGCAAATAGATATCCAGGTTTCAAATGTAACCAGAAATTCTAAGAAAGCAGGTAGGTCTATACTGCCACCAAACACCAGTTTAAAATCCAGTTAATGTAAGGCAGAAGTCTTGTTCTAAAGAACATAGTGGCTGGCTAGTGTACTGGTTAAGGGCTCCTCTGACTTTGACATGGGAGACCAGGGTTCAAATCCTGGCTAGAGTCAGTACCTATTCAGTAGGAAGTCCTTGGGCAAGACTCCCTAACACTGCAGGATGGCCTCTTGAGCGCACCCTTAGTGGCTGCAGCTCTTGAGCGCTTTGAGTCCAGCATGAAAAAAAACTCTATTCAAATGTTCGGATTATTATAATACCACTAATTGTGTAGGGGCTACAGAATTGCAGAGAAACCTTGTGAAACCTGCTGTGGTCTGTTACAGAACGTGTGAAAGGTAGCAAACCCCAAATCCAAATCAGCTGTTAGCAGTAAGATAAGAAACATCCACCTTAGAAACAAGTGTTTAGAGGAAATATTTTAGTACTTTAGTTTCTACTTTATAGTAAAAAATAAAGATGGGGGGGGAGGAGATGACTTACTGTGTCATGTAGGGAGGTACCAGTCCTACACGTCTTCTGCTGTCCGGGCATTTTGGAGAGTGTGGGACAGATTTTCATCTCATTGCAAAAATCACCAAAACTCTTCTGATGCAAGCAAAGTTCATTTTTCCATTGTTGATGATGCAAAGCTTGGAGCCCTCACTGACAAGATCTAGCATAAGGCTCCTATGACTTAAAGAAAACCTGAATTGAGAGAAATATTAAAGGAGCCATTGCTGGTGCTATTCCGAAAATGCTATTTGCCTGGCTGCTGCTGATCCTTCACCTCAAATATTACTGAATCATTGACTTAAAAGCAGTGAGCAGATATGGTGTCCTGCCCCTTACTGACTATGTGCAGGCATATAACTCAGAAACCATTATAGGCAAAACATCTTTCACAGCCAGACATATTGGTAAAAAGAAATAAAGATGGCAGCCTTTATATTACAACTACTTCAGGTGTCCTTTAAGAGCAATGCTGACATCAGTTTGTTTTTGTTTTTAAACTGTACCTGGAGCTAACCTTTAAGAGCCTGTGCACAGAGACTGCAGTGTAAATGCATTTCCACTAGTGTGCTGCATTCATGCCACAGCTGCAGTGTATTTGTGGTTTGCTGAATGCAGTACATGCAACATGCCGCATTTGTAAATCTGCAACACAACTGTGGTAAAACAGCTTGTGTATGTAAGCCCTAAACATAATCTAGAGATGCACTTATAGGCCTTGTGTACTGAGAATGCCTGTTCCACCAGAGGAATCAACCATTTTGCCTGACTATGCTTGAAAGTCTGGAAATGAATGTTACCATTTTAGGTTATTTATTGTTTATTTAAGCAGCACTGCACTAGTCTGGGCAGTGTGGAATCTCCATGTGATACAGACTCCTCAATGTGTTCTCTTGGTACCATGCTTTAGATCCTCTTAATATATGGCTTTCATTTTGTAATAGAAGTGTAAATTATTTCCAATAAACATCCTCTTCATGGAATCCTGATTTCTGCTATTATGATGTTATTGTCTTCTGTCTTTTAGCACCAGCTTGGGCCATTGATCATAGTTTCAAGTGAGACTGCTCAACTGTAACTAAAATGCTTCCATTTCTCTTTCAGGTGTTTTGTATATTAGATTTCAAATTAAAGAGAAATTCCATATTGAAAGTATTTTATGTGGTGTTAGGCTACATACACACTTGAGATAAAAGTCTTTGGAAAAGGCAAAATCACAGAGCATACTCTACACAGTCTATTCTATTGAGCTGAATTCCTCATCAGATAAAATCTTTGCAAGATGCTGCACACAAAGATGCTGTACACATTCAACAGATCAGTATGTTCAAAAGATCAGTTCCTGCAGAAGATCGGTTCCTGCAAAATGCATTCATAGTTTATGATATCTGCAGATCTCAATACACACCTTGTTTAACAGACATTCATCTGCAGATCAGATCCACCAGGATGGATTTTCAGATGATTGTCAGATCTGCAGATGAATATCTGTTAAACAAGGTGTGTATTGAGATCTGCAGATATCATAAACTATGAATGCATTTTGCAGGAATGGATCTTTTGCCGGAACAGATCTTTTGCTGATAATGATCTTCTGAATGTGTACAGCATCTTTGTGTGCAGCATCTTGCAAAGATTTCTGTCTGATGAGGAGTTCAGCTCAATAGAATACACTGTGAAGGTATGGCTCTCATACTGCATGGAATGGGGTAAAATTGGTCTGTGATCTTGCCTTTTCCAAAGACTTATCTCAAGTGTGTATGTAGCATTACACTCTGAATATTCTGGAGTATCGGGAGCCCCACAATAACTGTAATAAGTGTTTAATTACCTCCTCATAGCTCCTGTGCAATTGGCTAAACAGGACTGTCCTCTGACTGCAATTTGGCCTGCTGCAGATTCACTTTGACATAGAGTTAGGAAAAAAGGCACCATACACCTCCATAGACTGTAATGTGTATTACGGCTATAGCGGAACTCGGACAGTAAGTTGGGTGGTGTCAAAAGAGTCCAAATTACTATAAAAACAGCATAATTCGGCCACCAGCAATAGCTGGAAGCCAAATTACGTATTTACCCAGAGTCCATGGTGGCCTGGAGGGTGGATAGTAACGCTGCCGGGACTTTTACAGGAGCAGGGTGAGCCATTTTTTGGCTTTGCCCTGTGCCCAAATTTTCCAGTGCCTTAATTACATGAATGCCACTGATAGGGCCAGTGTCTTGTTTTGGAGCAAGGGTGTGGACTAATGTATCACTGCACGTGATTGGGCAACCGGGTAAATGAATATAAAAATATCTTTAACCACTTTAGGAAGCGATGTCTCTAGCCTTAAGTAACAGACTTTTTTTTTTCTTTTAAAAAAAAAAACGATCTGTGATCACAAGGCCAGTAGCAAGCGTGACTGCAGAGTAAGTGGACTGCAGGTTTGCAGTATCAGTGCACAAATGTGGAAGTTAAAATTATACCCTGGCAGGAATAAGCGGCCACAAATGGTGTAGATTTCAATTACGCCTATTCCAAAGAGGTTAAAGTGAAGCTAAGATTTTTTTTTAATTATTAAACCTCCCCGTAATGCAGGTTTGTCACTCAGTATGCCATTGTAGGGGTTAGGGGTACGCCATTGCTCCCCCTCCCCCCACGCTCTCCTTGGCCCAGCAAGGGGCCATGGTTCCTTTGTGAGTTTTTTTTCCTGGTGCTCAGTTCCCCTTTAAGGTCACTGCTGGGATAAACACACCTCTGTTTCTTTGTAACTTATTCATCACTGTGTGCTTCCTTGTTGTGGGTTAGGTTTGTTTTTAAAGCAGATCGGATGAAAGCTGCGTTACACACATGGGACAGAGTGGAGGAAACAGTTCTAGCAAGCAGTTGAATAAGGGAATGGTTCCTTGCTTTCCTTTTTCCTCTATTATGCCAAAATACCACCCAAATAATCCCCTCACAGTGAGGAAGGTTACATGAACAGCTTAAGTACAGCTCAACTGACGATATGTCACATGCAAATAAGGTCCTACCAACATTGAAAAGATTAAAGTGATCCTGTAAGTGAGAGGCATGTGGAAGCTGCCGTGTTTCTTTGTTTTGAGCTGGAGATGCAGAACCAGTATGCAGATCAGAGTCTGACTAAAGTTTGAACACTTTAGTTGCCCACTTGTTTCAGGTGTGTGATTCAGAAATTACTGAAGCTAAAGCCATCAATAGGATACACACACAACAGGCATTATATAACAAAAAGAAATGTGGCAGCCTCATTCCCTCTCTCTGGATGGTGTAATGCACAGGTGTCGAACTCAGGATGGACTGAGAAAGAAAGGAATGTGCTCTACCTGATGGACCACACCTTCCCTGATTAAGACCCATCAATTCATTTGAGCTGTATCAAAAATGTGTGAGGATCTCGGCGCTCGCAGGACCGGTTTGACATACCTGGTGTAATGGTTAAGGGCTCTGCCTCTGACACAGGAGACCAGGGTTTGAATCTAGGCTCTGCCTGTTCAGTAAACCAGTGCCTATTCAGTAGGAGACCTTAGGCAAGTCTCCCTAACACTGCTACTGCCTATAGAGCGCATCCTAGTGGCTGCTGCTCTGTCGCTTTGAGTCCGCCTGGAGAAAAGCGCGATATAAATGTAATTTGTCTTGTCTCTCGCTACCTGATCACATTAAAGCTAATTAACAGGGAGCATACAGTAGATCATGTGAATATTTTCAACTCAACATTC
This sequence comes from Hyperolius riggenbachi, assembly GCF_040937935.1. Taxonomy (NCBI): domain Eukaryota; kingdom Metazoa; phylum Chordata; class Amphibia; order Anura; family Hyperoliidae; genus Hyperolius; species Hyperolius riggenbachi. The sequence continues at coordinate 186,975,979 of NC_090646.1, read as the reverse complement.
ACGTGGTTAATAGGGTGATTAATGAGTTAATTACAAATAATTGCAGTATTATGCAAATTTTGTGTGCAAGTTAAGACCGCTTGAAATGGACCAATCGAATTCCAACAAGCTTAATAAACTTGCATAAAAATTTACATGCATCTCTTTGGCCATCTCTAGTAGTTAAAGGGGCACTATGGCGAAAAATTGTAAAATGTAAAATATGTACAAACAAACAAGAAGTATGATTTTTCCAGAGTAAAATGAGCCATAAATTGCTTTTCTCCTATGTTGCTGTCACAATAGGTAGTAGAAATCTGACAAAAGTGACAGGTTTTGGACTAGTCCATCTCTTCATAGGGGATTCTCAGCAAGGCTTTTATTCTTTATAAAGATATTCCCTAAAAAGGATTTAAACTATGTTGGCTAGCTTCCCTGCTTGCTACACAGTTTTTTGGCAGTTGGACAGAACAACTTCCATTCACTAAGGCCTCAATTCACCAGAGGAGAGTTAGGACACATACAGACATCAGACCATAGTCTTTGGAAAATGAAAGATCACAGACCAATCTTACCACCCTTCCTATAGTATAAGAGCCATACTCTACACAGTCTTCTCTATGGAGCTGAACTCCCCATCAGACAGAAATCTTTGCAAGATGCTGCACACACAGATGCTGTACAGACACAAAAGATCAGGATCTGCAAAAGATCTGTTCCTGCCAAAAATCCATTCCTGCAAATTGCAATGATAGTCTATGAGATCTGCAGATCATCATACACACATGATTTAACTGACATTCATCTGCAGATCTGAAAATCCATCCTGGTGGATCTGATCTGCAGATGAATGTCAGTTAAATCATGTGTGTATGATGATCTGCAGATCTCATAGACTATCATTGCAATTTGCAGGAAAGGATTTTTGGCAGGAACAGATCTTTTGCAGATACTGATCTTTTGTGTCTGTACAGCATCTGTGTGTGCAGCATCTTGCAAAGATTTCTGTCTGATGGGGAGTTCAGCTCCATAGAGAAGACTGTGTAGAGTATGGCTCTTATACTATAGGAAGGGTGGTAAGATTGGTCTGTGATCTTTCATTTTCCAAAGACTATGGTCTGATGTCTGTATGTGGCCTTAGTAAGAGATAAAAGGTTGGTATTTTATCTCATGCGGTATTTTAACACTTTGTTTGCAATTCACCACTGTGAGATGATAGAGAGAGGAGTGTTTGGAAGCAGGCGATAATGGTGCGATAATGGAGCGATATGGATGCGAAAACCGAGCGATAAACGGTCAATAGTTATGCAGTGTTAGTGATTTGCATGCGATATTTTGCCTCTCTGGATGCTGGAAGTAAAGGAGTGTGGGTAGGAGGAGGAAGATATTACCACCACGTGACCGCAGAGGGTTTCCCTCCCTGTTTTTTGACCCTCTCCTTCCATTACAAATCCCTCCCTCCGTTCTGCATATTAGGCATACTAAGCAATATTAAGCATTTACAATATTAAGTGGATGGGTGAAACGGAGGAGGTATTTGGATACATTTTCACTCTCCCTCCCGATGAAAAATGTATCCAGATTCCTCCTTCGTTTCACCCATCCACTTAATATTGTAAATGCTTAATATGCTAAATAGTGTAAATGGACTGCTCTCTGGTGCCTGAATATGTACAGTATAAGCTGTTACTGTGTGCTGCTAGTAAACTAGCTGCAGAGTGAGCTGCAGCAGCTGTGAGAAAACCAGATATCTCCAGGTACATTCAGGGGATAAATAGATGAAAAAATAACGAATGGCCACACCCCCTTTTTTCCCTGGTGAATTGTGATTTTGAGAAAAAATAATGACTAACTATTTCACCCTATACTTCTGGAAAATTGCTATTTGGAGATATCACAGGAGGTAAATTACCTCCCATGGGATAAATAGGTCGGTAACCTCTGGTGAATTGAGGCCTAAGGCTGCATTTCCACTTGTGCGGTGCGAATCGCCGCGGTAAAAATTCGCATGCGGATGCGAAATTCGCATGCGGGTCCATGCGAATTTTCATGCGTATTCGCACGCGAATTCGCATGGATGACGATGTATGCGAATTTAACCATGGCAGTGCTGGTGTGCTTTTCCATTGTTTCTGTGCGAATTCGCATGAAAATTCGCATGAAAATTCGCATACCCAAACCTCATGCGAATTTCCTATTAAATGCATTGTATGCGATTCGCATAGCGGTATGCGGTATGCGAATTCTGATGGCCCTGCCATGCGAATTTTTTCTGCACAGAAAAACGCAAAGGAATCCTGACAAGTGGAAACAGTCCCATTCACTTGTATTGCTATGCGAATTTGCATGCGAAAAACGCATGCGAATTCGCGATAGTGGAAATGAGCCCTAAGTGTTTTTGAAAATAAATGAATCCCTGAGAATGACCTATGAAGATATGGACTAGTCCAAAACCTGTCGCTTCTGTCAGATATCTACTACCTACTGTAAGTGACAGCAACATAGGAGAAAAATAATTCAAGGCTCATTTTACTCTGGAAATATGTACTTATTATCTGTATGTTTGCACATATTTTAAATTTTACAATTTTTCGCCAAAGTGCCCCTTTAAAGGGAACCTGAACTGAGAGGGATATGGATGTTTCCTTTTAAACAATACTAGTTGCCTAGCAGTCCTGCTGATCTCTTTGGCTGCAGTAGTGGCTGAATCACAGACCTGAAACCAGCATGCAGCTAATCCGTCGTTTTTAAAAATATGGTGTGTGTATACTTCTAGCTTTAGACCCTGAACAATGCATACAGCAGATCAGGTGTTTGACAGTATTGTCAGATCTGACAAGATTAGCTGCGTGCTTGTTTCTGGTGGATATTCAGACACTGCTGGAGCCAAATACATCAGCAAGGCTGCCAGGCAGCTGGAGCAGTTTAAAAGGTAATAAATATGGCAGCCTTCATATACTTCCCGCTTCAGAATCCCTTTAAGAAAACAACAGTCTTTATTTTTAGCAAAGGTTTTATAAGTACACAATGGAATTGCCATTATATTAAGAACACACCAAAAAAAAGAAGAAAAAAAAACATGGTACATGCACCAACGCGTAATTCTAAAATTAACTGGGCAGACACTAAATCTAGGAGTGTATAAAGAATAAGCTCTTAACAATTACTTATGTGGAAAGTGACTCAGGTGTTCTAGTACTCAGACCTGTTCAAATATAAAATCACTACTAGAGTGACATAGCAAGGTGGTTATGTAATCCATAAATGAATAGATATGGGAGTACGGCTGCTCTGAGTTCATTTAGGTGCCGGTTGATGCCAATAATTAAAATTGTCGGTATTGTCATATTACCAATATTATACTCTAGACTTACCTGACCCCCTGTACTCTCACTAACCCTCCCTTCTAATACCTAACACACTGGCTGAGACACATTACCAAGTGTTTTGCAATGGGATGCCATTTTGAAAAATGCATTTCCATTGGAAAAATCTCAGCAAAAGCTATTGCAGTGATGTTATTCCCATTGATTCAATGAAAATCACAGTGTGTTTTTCAAACGCCAACACATTGCAAAGTGCTTGGCAATGTGTCTCAAGCTTAACCCCACCTCCAGCTGCCAAACACTAACCTTCTCTCTTAATGCCTAACACTAACCCCCTGGACTAAAATGACTACATTTGGCTGTACTAGCTAATTGGCTAGTCTAACTATACCCTACGCAGTAACAATCGACTAACTAGTATCGGGAGCATTGTGCGGCCAACTCATTGCCGTGGTGCCCAAATAGTGATAATTTGCATTGGCATCTATTAGACACCTGCTGGACACTAGATGCCCAGATGAACTGTGTTACCTTGCAAATCAAATATTAAAAATTCATTCAATGAATTATCAACAAACAAAGAAAAACAAATCTAAATAAATAGCAGGGTCGCTGCTTGGCCCATGCAATCCAAGTGGCCACTTGGGGCCTTGTTCACAGAAGGGGCCTCCCTATGCCTCCAGGACCGCCCATGGGAGTACACTTCAGATGAGTGAAATCATTACTCACACAGTGCCACAGTTACTGCTGCTCTCCTCTCTTCAGGTTTGTGAGTGTTGGAGATGATGTAGATACTCCCGCTAACACCAATGCCGCATATTGTGAGGACACCTTGTCTTCCTCTACTGGGTGTGGCTTCCAACACTGGGGATGGCTACTTATACTGAAAGGGGAGATGCATCTTTGGATATCTACCTGTACTGGAGCATTAACTATTCTTTTTTTTTGGCTACCTATTATTGCAGGAGGAGGGGCCTCTGGGGGTGCAAAGAAAGGCTACAAAAACCTTAGCAGAATCCCTTATAAATAGTTCTTGCATCATCTTAGAACTGTGTATGAACACTTACAAACAATGAGTAAATCCCTAAATGTACAGCTGCCCAAAGTCGAAAATAGAAATTGCTTGCCTACATTGCTCCCAAAGCATGAGTCACAAGTGCTAGAGCTCCGTGCCTCTGCTACTGATACATCTTAGTGGAGACAGAGTTACACTCCCCCCACAGCTATACACAGTGGTTGCCTTTGGGAACACCCTGCTTTGTGAGTACCCCCATTCATTCTTCTAGCATTGATGACACTCCTAGGTACTCTAGTTCAGTGTTTCTCAACAATATTGATATGTACCCCTTTTGAAAATCTGTACTCACCAAGTACCCCCTAGCATAGCAAAGAGTAGTTATCTCTGCAAAAGAGCTTCTCTGAGCTAGTCAACCACCTTGGTCGAACTCAGTCACTGTTTCTGTTGGAGCTCTTCAGAAAACTGGAGAGACAGCTTAACCTCTTCAGGACCACAGGCTTTACCCCCCCCCCCTCCCCCCCCCAAAGCCCAGGCCTTTTTGTGTTAAATAGGCCACTACAGCTTTAAGGCCAAGCTGCAGGGCTGCACGACACAGCACACAAGTGATTCCTCCCCCCTTTTCCCCCCACCAACAGAGCTCTCTGTTGGCGGGGTCTGATCGCCCCCAGGTTTGTTTGTTTGAAATAAATATTTATTTGCTTTTTTGATATTAAATATGTTTTTTTTTATTATTTAAATTCCCCTCCCTCCCTCCCCACGTCTGCCTATCACAGCGATCTGCTGTGATAGGCTTCAGCCTATCACAGTGGATCGCTTCTGAGTCTCCCACATGGACAGCTGTGTCATATGGCTGTCCCATGTACAGCGCTGCTGTAGATCGCAGCGCTGTACATGTTAATTAGACAGTGGTTTCGCCATCTAACAGTCTCCAGAGTGGCGATCGCTCCGCTCACCGAGCAGGAGATGCGCGCAGCCTGCGTGCGATCTCCTGCAAAACAGAGCCCCAGGACTTTACGCCGATCGGCATTAGACGGTCCTGGGGCTGCCGCCGCGGCCACACCCATCGGCATGACGCGGTCGGCTAGAGGTTAAGATAAGATTTTGCAGCAGGAAAGTTCAAAGGGTCATTACATCAGCTTTGTTTTACAGCTTAAAATACCGTGTGAATTCTAAACTGCAACAGTGACAGTTGAGTGCAAAGTTATAAATAAAACTATATGACTGAAAATAAAAATGAGACTTTTCTTAATTTTTTATTTATTATCCATACCACACATTCAGTTAATTTTCTCATAAGTTTATTTTTGCTTCAGATTTGCTTTAACAGACACAGCAACAGTCGCTGTGCATGGCAGGGCCAATCTCAGCTGACCATGATTGCAGTGTGAATGGGCTCAGTCGCAGCCAGTCCACTATCATCAAAAAGCAACATTCACTGCAATAAACAGATCAATCACAGGGGACCAGCATTGTATTGTATTGTCCCTCCATATGTTTGACTGCAAAAGGCTTGCTGTGGACCAGCGTGTACCAGAGCAGGAAATCTGAGAAGTCAGTACAGGCAAGCCTATATGTTTTGATGGAAAGGCTACAGGGTTATCAGGGAACTGTGCTAACAACTTGCTCTGGCTGGAGTGCGTGCACTGTTGTCACAGTTGCGTGATGATGCTGAAAAGGTAAAGGGGGTTTCAGCTATTGGTTGGGTTGAAGTTCAATTTTGTATTAAAAATCCTCTTTAACTGAAGGACTGAATGCTTAATCTAAGGATAGGATGAGGTGGATTACTTAGTAAATACTAAATGATTTATGACCTGTCACAAATCAGTAGTATGGAAGTGCTCATTACCAAGCAGCACCTGACTTAGAAAAGTTGCAGAAAAAGCCTCTCAGCGAGTTTGAAGGCATAGCATGTGCAATTAAATCCGCAGTACCAGAATATGTAGGGTTAAAACCAACTACACTACTTCTTCCTCTCACTAATACATGCTGGTCCACATAAAATGCTTACATTTAAGAGGGGCACCACCTGTAGGTCTCCTCGTGCTGCCAAGAAAGGGTAGCATTTCAGGCAGCATCCCCCAAATAATGTTAACCAACTGAACATGTAAGTCTACTTACTGGTTGCCCAGTATACATGAGGTCTGAGTAAACCACTGGTAGCTTCAGATTGTTATCTCTTGGTTAAATAGTTTTCTCTGATTCCTGTGCATTTTTAAATCCTTTGAGCTTTCAGTTCAGATCACTTCTGATACACACTATGGTTTCAATTCACTAAAGGCAGTCTGGTAAAAAAAAAAATTAGGTCGTAAAATACCTCATTCTGTATTTTACACTTTTGTCCAAATTCACTTAGATTTCCATGCATACAGTAGACATTCGGTAATATATCAGAAAATTTTCACTGAGTCTCACCAGTTGTGGAGTCGTTCTGTCTGAAAGCTGCGAGTCTTCCCACAAGCGTCTGCATAACCCGGAGCTTGTTCTGTACTGTACATCCCCAGCAACTTTAGATGTTCCTGCATGCTGAACTAGAGAACTCTTCTGTGTATATTAGTATATAGATATGCACATCTAAAGGGATACAAAAAAAAAGCCTTTTTAAATGTCTCCTTATCTGCTGTTGCGGTAGGTCTTCCCCGAGAGGACCCGTCACCGCCGTGGGGAAGTCTAGTAGGGAATAATTTGTGCACATATTATTTATACTGAAGCTACTGTCCTCCTTTGTACCTGTTTTGAATGCAAGTTGTGTATTTTAGTCCACATTGTAGAGCTCTGCACATCTATTGCAGGCAGTCAATTCGGGAGCAGCCTCTGTCTCCTGCTGTACAAAACCTTGTTGGGAATATAGTAAACATCACTGAAGCAGATTACAGCCATAAAAGTTTTCCAGGCAGAATAAAACTTCAATGGTTCATGTATTTCAACTCTGGGACACTTAATAGACTGAATGTTTTGTTGGCAATCTACTTTGTAAGTGTTTAGATATAAAATAAAAACATGGGATATCTAAAAAAAAAAAGTCATTTTTAGGAGTAGGAGGATAAATATCTCAGCAGTTTATTTTCACCTCGGTTTCACTTTAAGATCAAAAGGAAAGTTTTTACTTTACTTTCCTAAAATAACCATGCATGCTAAACTGACATAGTTGCTCTACAACAAAACATTGTATTGTCCACTAGATGTCAGTATTGTCACACAATACACTAACAAAAGATTGTAAAAACAAAACAAAACAAAAAACGTGGGCTAGTAATATGCATCAATTTTAACCTCCACTTTATGTTCAAATTTTGTATTCTCTAAAGTCAGGGCTATTCATGGAGCCCCTAGAGCCCTGAATAAGTGCATAAAATTAAAATACTGATTTATTTAGAATGATAAGTGGAGTTTTATGAAAAAAAAGGTTGAAAATCTGGCAGAGGAAGGCTGTTCTGCTACAGATGACTTGTGTTATCATCCATTTCCCCATTTTATTTGATTCAGTAATGACCAGAGGAAAAAATATGGAATCACTGCTTTTATTTCTATGTTATTATAGAGACATTTCTGCTTCCATAAAAGTCCTAGAGTACGTGTAATATATTGGATCTTAAATCTCCGGTAGACTTTAATTTCTGCATAGCCAGTGTTCCATCATTTCAGCATACCCATCAAAATAGCATATGACTGCTACTGAGCATGTGCAAAGTCATGCAATGTCATGCAGCACTTAAATTAACTTCATAATACCCACCAGCAGCACTAACTTTGCAACCTGTGTTTGCAGCCCGAAGCCCAGTGAGGGTCCTGGTGTGCAATGTCTGCAATGTCCACTATTCAAGTGGACATCTATATTACTAAAAGACAGTTATAATGCACGATTTGGACACAGGTGCAAATTCAGCAGCTGAGTCCATGTTGTGCAAAGCACAAGGGCGCAAGGGAAAGGCAAAGGAAAGGCGCAGACACATGTAGTGGTCATGTGAGTGTGTGCATGCCCGGGGGGGGGGGGGGGGGGGATAATCTTAAATGAATCGGGTTACTGGTAGAGTAAGAATAATACGTTGTTCAAGCCAGGCAAGGACCAAGCCTGCAGTCTACCGAGGGGGGACATTGATTTCACTTTAAATGTATGGTATTTCAACAGTGTATTGACATTGATTCCACTTAAGTGGGGTATATCAGTTTAAATGTATGCTCTTTCTACAATGTATGCTAGTTTGTTGGATACAGTATCCTGTCAATTACTAGAATATAAAGAAGAAAAAAACATAAGTGGAAGTGCTGTTCTGGCTTTTTTTTGGCTCTTTTATTAGGACACAGACTGTAAACTAATGTTTCATCTGTGCAGTTCAGCAGTGCTTGCCATCGTAGTTCACACAGCTAAGACCAGCAGGGAAGAGTACACCCCAATCCCAAAAAACACATTGATAATTCTAAATATTAAATCTATAAAAACTGTCTCCTCTTTTCCCTTCTGTTTTTGAAAGGCTGACACATGGAAGTAACTAAGAAATTGTATTTGTTAGGAAAGGGGAGACAAAATTATATCCAACAGGTGCTATAGTAAGAGGATAGGTAGGTAGCACTGGCCAGGTGGTGATATATAGACAAACAGAAACACCAACAATACTTTTTGTGGTTAAAGCTCACATTACTATTATCATTATTTAGCATCTAAATTTTTTAGCATAATTTTACAGTCATGTCACAATTTAACCACTTCCCTGCCACAGGTTTTCTGACCTTCAAAACCAGAGCAATTTTTATTCGCCAATAACTTTATCGCTACTTATCACACTGATTATTGTTTGCAGGACAAACTAGGCTTTCTTTGGGCAGTACTTTGTGCTAAGAATTATTTTATTTTATATGCATTTTGCAGGAAAGAATAAGAAAAAAACTGAAAAAAATCACCATCTCTTAGCTTTCAGCCATTGTAGTTTAAAAATAAAATGTGCTATTGTTGATAAAACAGACATTTTATTTGAACCTCCAGAGGAAGCCGGAAGTCCGGCGAAACCGGTAGAGGACGCTTGGACTGCGTCCCGGCCGCCACACCGCCTCCTCCCAAGCCTGTCCGGGAGTTCTCTCCCCGCTCTCCAGCCAGCCCGGCACACTCACTGTGGGACACCATCAAGTACGGACTGAGCCTCTGTTCCTTCTCCATACTGGATACCACATTAATTTCAGGCACTAATCCTGGCCATACCACGAGTAGCAAGTATGGCTACACTGCATCCCAGCATCTTCATTCTGGACACGTAAGCAGCCCCACGGGCATGACTCTTGTTTGTGTATGTGGACTGCCATTATCAAGCTGATACTGTGTGAGCATCTGCCTGAGTTATACAACATATATAAGATGCTTTAGTTACTGGAATTTAATTATTGCATTATTTGGCTTGAACTGCTGCATATGCCAGAAATCTCACGCTAATCAGAGGGCTTGGCTGAGGGATTGCCTGCATGCTGCATCTTTACTAACACTGGAGTGATATTCAATCAGAGGCTGGACTAACCCCTTGTTGTGCCTATATTGTATGTTTCCGGATGGATAATCTTTCTGCTTATACCAATCTGATTGAAAAATAGGAACTTTGGGCACAGCAAAGACCTTTGCCCATCACAACATACTCAGGATTGGCCTGAATATACACATTTTTTCTGGATCCAATAACAAAGACATACATTTTTTAGCTTTGTTTGTACGGCTATACAGTTTTGTATGTATGTTGGTATGTGTGAATGTGCATGCTGGGGCTGACTGGATCCGTGTTTACATCAGAGGCAGGAGGGAGGGGATTGTGGGGGAGGCCGGGGGGCATATTTTTAATCCTTTCTATTACATATGCAATTAATAATAAAGTTTTTGTATTTTGACTATATTTGGTGACTATTAGACTTTTGTTTGCCCGGGCCATACCCACCTCATTTCTTATCTCACCATGGTTTGATCATTTTATTTGTCCATTTTTCCAGTTATTACAACGTTTAAATTGTGTCCCTAGTACAAAGTCTGGTGATAATATTTTATTTGGAAATAAAGGTGCATTCTTTCCGTTTTTTTATACTATACTATAACAATAATTACAAGTCTTTATTTACAAAAGTGACAGTAATATACCTGCATTGACACATATTTTTTTTAAATTAACTTTTTATGTAGTTTTTTTTTACTGATTTTTTTTTAACAAGTGTTTTATTTTGGTAACTATAGGGTAGGGGTGGAAGGAGTTAGAAAAATTAAATAGATTGTTATTTTTATGTGAAAATGTATTTTATTGTATTTGGGTGTAGTTTTACTTTTTTTTTTGTAGCACAAGATGGTGCTACACTAACTCTGTCTTCAGAACTAAGTGTTCCTCAGATATCCTTTCAGTAACGTAAGAAAACAGGAGACGCCCTGATAAGTGATGCATCTGCTCCAAGCAAAATGATTGAAATAAATTTACAAAGTGATAAACAGACATATATTCTGTTTGAAACCTTGGACCAAAAAAAGAATATTCCAGTCTATAACAGTATTCAGTATGTATTGAAATCTGAGAGAAAAGAACTATTGTGGTTCCCTCTATTATGTTTGTTATGGAAAAAGGTACTTCCACAGAATGCAGATTAATAATCCAACATGATCCAAAAATTGCTCTGTGTCCCTGTTTGATTGCAATAAATGTTTGTTTTTCCTTGCAGCAAAATTCTTATAAGGATGTATACCTAATGTGTGATGGAGTATAAATCGCACCCTTACCTGAGACCTGAGTATACCAATGAAACTTCAAAAATTACAATATCGTGCAAAATTTCATTTATTTCAGTAATTCGACTTAAAGGGTGAAACTAATATATGAAATAGGAACCCTTTGCAGGTGTTTTGGATTAATTATCTAGTGAGTCTGACGCTTTGAGCCTAGAATATTGAACATTTTCACAATATTCTGGTCTGAGATTTTGATTTGGGGGTTTTCATAAGCTGTAAGCCATAATCAAAATTATAACAAATAAGGGCTTGAAATATCTCGCTTTGCATGTAAGGAGTCTATTTCATATATTAGTTTTACCTTTTAAATTGAATTATTAAAATAAATGAACTTTTGCATGATATTCTATTTTTTCGAGTTTCACCTGTATTTGGTCGGTTTTCACCTTCCAGTCACAGACAGATCCTGAGATGAGGTAGAGGCGTAGCTTAGAGCTATAGGCCGCAGTGCACATTTTACTTGCTCCCCCCTTCCCCCAGGCACGCTATGCATAACAATTGATATGGCGCACCAAAACCTGCCAAGGTCAGCCACAGTAAAGATTGGAATGCATGAAAAAAACGGATGCGAAGTAAAAAGGTGAAAAAGAAACTAGTGCTGTGGGAACTGTGAGTTGATATACATTCCGTGCTGCTCTTCCAACCTGGCTTTAAGGTCGCTGCTCAGAAATAGAAAAACAGAGGAGCTCCCCAATAGTGTAATAAAGCTTTATTAAAGTTTAGTTAAAAGTTGCACTTACTTAAAGTGACAAAATGTTCATCAAGGTCGGTTGCCTGCCAACTGAGTCTGCATCCTCATCTGATGGGCAATGCCCCTTGTTAAGCGATTTTTCTGCTTACTTCTAGATGTAGTAGAACTTTAGCAAAGCTTTATTACACTATTGGGAAGCGCCTCCGTTTTTTTTATTTCCTCCTATGAAAATGAAAAGGTCTGATTGATTACTATGGACAACTTCTCAAAGTAGTAATGTATCAGCCAAATCGGTACATTTAGGCCTAAGATTTTTCACTTTGTTGTTTTCACTTCGTTGTTTCCCAATACATATCCTTCAATAAACCATCACAGTACTTGGTACACACTAACATTTTATTCCATTTGGTGACCACTAGATGGCACTACAGTATCATTCAGTCAATCACATAACTTGCATCGGGTCCTGAAGCACTTAGCATACCTATTTGGAAGGTAGACACTAATATTTTTCTGTTCTTTTTTCCCCTTTGGGTTTTGATAGCTGTTATAGATACATCTGTCCTGGGCTGTTTCAGCTCACCAAACCCTATGTCTGTAAAGGACAAATAATTACTGCAACTTTCTCCATTTTATAAATTTCCCTCAATGTAACTGAGATGCTAACATGCTTAAGAAAAAAATGTTATTCTCTATGGAGGCAAGTTAAATGCAAGATGGCATTAATGTTTTCCTTTCACTCGTCATTGTTTAGCCATTATAATGTTTTGTTTAACCTATTAACGACAATCTGACTTATTAAAACGTCCTGTTGTACCCTGTTAATGGCAACAGGACGTTTTAATAAGTCGCTCGCTCCCGCCGCCAATCCGCACGTGTGCGCACCGCTCCCGCCTCAGTTTAGCGTCCGATCACCGCGTTCTGTGATTGGGGAAGAGGACCGTGCGGTCCTCTACCCAATTGCAATGCCTGGAATGAATGGACGTAACCGCGAACAGCGGCCGCATCCATTCATAAAAAAGAAAGCCGTCACAGTGTAACCAAATATTAAAAAAAAAAAAGTGAATCCCTCCTATTAAATGGGAATGTGTTCCCTACCGCTATCTTGTGGCCAAAAAATAAAATTACGCATACAGTCACATACATACACATACACTTATACACAATATTAATAAAATAAATAACATACTTCCAAAGTCCCCCCCCCCCAAAAAAAAAAAAACACTTGTAAAAAAAAATAAGTTAAAGAAAATACATAAATAGTAATTTAGGGACTCAGCTTTTATATTTTATTAGGGAATATTGCTATAACTTTACAATATAGGGGCTTGTAATTATGGACCAGACAAAACAGAAAAATAGCACCTATATTTCCACATAGTATACTGTCGCCATACATAGTGATAGGGACATAATTTAAGCGGTTTAATAATCGGGACAACTGGGCAAACAAAATGTGTCGGTTTTAACCACAGGAGAACGTTTAATTTTAAAACTATAGTGGCCGAAAACTGAGAAATAATGATTTTTTTTCATTATTTTCTTATTTTTCCCGTTAAAACGCATTTAGAATAAAAAAAAAATCTTAGCAACATGTACTACCCACAGAAAGCCTAATTGGTGGCAAAAAAACCGAGGTATAGATCATTTTGTTGTGATAAGTAGTAAAAGTTATTAGGGAATAAAAGGGAGGAGCACTGATAGGTGAAATTTGCTCTGGTCCGTTAGGGTAAAAACCAATTGGGGTTGAACTGGTTAAGAAACAAACAAAAAACAACAGATTAAAGCAAATCCGCAAAATCAAGTAAAATAAAATGTAATGGATAAGGTAAAAAATATTGCTACAGTTTTCATAGCAGCTTGTCTCTCTAGTAAATTGCTTATTTCACATTATTATCATGATCATTATTATGGTGCATTCAGGTGCCAGTGAACAGATGGTATTTTCTGGCTTGGAAATTAATAAAAAAGACACAATGAAAGCAAATCAACAATGTGCACAAATGTGTTCTATGCAAAGCCATTACCCACCGTCTGATAGGATATTCATGGATATAATGTTCCATTCAGCTTAAAGAGAAAGTCCACTTTCATCATAAAATTGCCATGAATACACATTAGGGCTGCACAAGTCTTTTTGCAATTTAAGGTCATTAAAAATTACATTTCCATTTCGATTTGCAGGCCTCCAAGGAAAACGGATAGCAAAGCCAAATTTCACTTGTCTGCAATCTGTGTATCTGTGTTGCCATGCAACTCTCTAGAAACTCCCAATTTGCTTCCCAAGTCATTTGTTATGCTAGTTACACAGGATACAATTTTCTCACACATTTATGCTGCATACACACTTGAGATAAAAGTCTCTGGAAAAGGCAAGATCACAGACCAATTTTACCCCATTCCATGTAGTATGATAGCCATACTCTACACAGTCTATTCTATGGAGCTGAACTCCACATCAGATAAAATCTTTGCAAGATGCTGCACACAAAGATGCCCGTACACATTCAAAAGATCATTATCTACAAAAGATCTCTTCCTGCAATGGATCCATTCCTTCAAAATGCATTCACAGTCTATGAGATCTGCAGATCCTCATACACACCTTGTTTAACAGACTTCATCTGCATATCTGGCAATCATCTGCAGATCTGAAAATCCATCCTGGTGGATCTGATCTGCAGATGGTCTGCAGATAATTGCCTGCTAAACAAGGTGTGTATGATGATCTGCAGATCTCATAGACTATGAATGCATTTTGAAGGAATGGATCTATTGCAGGAAGAGATCTTTTGCAGATACTGATCTTTTGAATGTGTACAGGCATCTTTGTGTGCAGCATCTTGCAAAGACTTTATCTGATGGGGAGTGCAGCTCCATAGAATAGACTGTGTAGAGTATGGCTCTCATACTACATGGAATGGGGTATAATTGGTCTGTGATCTTGCCTTTTCCAGAGACTTTTATCTCAAGTGTGTATGCAGCATTACTGTCAGATCAATTATTTCCAACAGGTCCGTTCTGATTTCACATAGAAGTGAATGGAACATGGATCAGAAAATTGATCGGAAATTAGATCGGACCTGACGGAAAAAAAACGATCTGACAGTAAATTGACAAAAAATTGTATCATGTGTCCTTGCTTTACACAGGGCATGAGGCTTTGTTACTGATTTTAAACACCTGGACCAATCCATAACTTAAAAACCCCTGTTTACTAATATTTGTTTAAAAGATAGTGAAATGCCTATATTTTCTATGCATATAAAAACATAAAATTATGCTAAAATGTTTGTTATTAAACCCTGCGGTATAATTTGTTGCACTGAAAGCATGGAGATTGTTTTTTCAATAAAAGGAGCCTTTCCCTTTCACTGCTGCTTCTGTAGTACTCTGTCACGGCTCTTCACACCTAGGAGCTGATTCAATTGCCGCTATTACTGGCATTAATAGTCTAACGTAGGCAAAATATTTATTCACAGAGCCATGCAAAAGTTACCTCACCTTCCAGAACAATAATAAAATCACTGGTGAGAACTTATTGGCTGTTTTGTGTTCGTTTGTTTGTTTTTTCAGTCCAACATTCTTTTTCTTGATTCACCTAGGTCCTAGGGTTCAGACATACTATAGGCGCTTTTCTGAGCATTTGCAATTGATCACTATAAGCGCTTTAAGTACTTTTTTAAAAATCACTCCCATTTACTTGTATTAAAATCCCGGTAAAAATCGCGTAAAAATTGCAGCAGATGCGTAAAACCGTATGTGTTCGCAGTAATCTTTACGTGATTTTAATGCAAGTGAATGGGAGCGATTTTTAAAAAGTGTTTAGAAAGCTCTGATCGATCGCAAATGCTCAGAAAAGCTCTTATAGTGTCTGAGCCCTCATTGTTTATAGTGGTGGGCAGGGCCGGGCCGAGGCAGAGGCTGAAGAGGCTCCAGCCTCAGGGCGCAGTGTAGGAAGGGGGTGCACAATTCATTCAGCTGTCATTCCCAATTGTGTTTGAAGCACAAAGAAATAAGAAAATGACATACATAGCAGTGACTGCAAGCCAGATAACTAGATATTAAGGTGTTGGGGAGGTTGGGGGCCCTGGGGCACCTCTTAGTCTAATAGCAATTAGTGTGTGACGGCTGGGGTGGGAGGGATGGAGGGACGCACTTTGCAGTCTCAGCCTTGGGTGCTGAAGAACCTTGTCCCGGCTCTGGTGGTGGGAAGCATTCTTTATAGTCAAAACTGAAGGCAGAGGGTGGAAAAGCTTTTCATGTGCACACTCACAGGCTACCTACCAGTGTCTTAAGGTGGCCATATACTGGTCGATTTGCCATTAGATCGACCAGCTGACAGTTCCCTATCTGATCGAATCTGATCAGAGAGGGATCGTATGGCTGCCTTTACTGCAAACAGATTGTGAATCGATTTCAGCATGAAACCGATCACAATCTGTGAAGCTGCCGCTGCCACCGCACCCCCCTTCATACATTACCTGATCCAGCCGGCGCGAGTCCCCCGGTCTCCTCTTCTGTGGGCTCGGCTCCAGCTTCACTTTACTTCCTGTTCGGGGCAAGTTTAAACAGTAGAGGGCGATCTACTGTTTAAACTTCCTGCCGGGACAGGAAGTTCAGTGAAGCCAGCCGGACTCGGAGCCCAGCGCGGAGAAGAGGAGAGCGGGGACTCGTGCCGGCTGGATCAGGTAATGTATTGACGCTGTATTGCATCGGTCGTCGGGCATTCGAACGCTGCTATCGACGCACTCCCGACCCGCCGGCAATCAAGCAAGATCTTCCGCACGGGCAGAACGGCGGGAATCGACAGGAACGATTGATTTTAGACGGAAATCGATAGTTCTGTCAGCATTTGCGCAACGATTTCACAGCAGATTCGATCACAGTGATCGAATCTGCTGTATATCGGCGGGAAAATTGTTAGGTGTATGGGGCCCTTTAAACTGACTGTGTTGGCCAGTATTGTTCAGGCAACTAATGTTTGGTTGAATAGTTTTGATAAAATTGAATACAATATAAAATATATATATATATATATATATATATATATATATATATATATATATATATATATATATGTGTGAGGTCATGGCCTGAAAACTGGATTTAATGAGACTAGGTTGCACCTATCTATCATTTATATAGATAATACTATTAGGACCAAAAGACAGGGATTCCCAAATGAACTGGTAGCATCGGCTCAAGAAGGGGAAATCTATACGTCTTCAAAGCAATGAGCTGCTGGCACTGAAATTTTGTATCAAGAGGGAGGTGTGCATGCCCAGCACCATTCACACAAAGGCTATGTTTAGGGCCGGATTTACCATAAGGCACTGTAAGCACGTGCCTACAGGCACCTGATGATGGAAAGGCTGCTCACTCCCCTTCCTCTAGTGCCTCCCTCCCTCCTTCCCTATGCAGAGTCCCAAGCAGAGCATAAATAAAAGGTTACTTACCCAGCTCTCTGCATTCCACTGACGAGCTCTCCCTACAGTCGGGGCACCTATGACCGGCAAGGGAAATAAGGGAGAAGTGACAGCTGGGGCCCCCAGCACACTTGCAGTGCAGTTCGGCGGGTGTTTGTAGGTTCCTGGAGGGTGAAGTCTAGAGTGGCAGGAAATCTGTGCCTATAGGCTCCTCTGATATAAATCCGGCCCTTCCTATGATTCAGGTAACAATCAGGACCACAGAAACCTTTCAAAAACCTGTGTGTGCCAAAGACCACAACAAATTTATGGGTGCTGTTGGCTACTCTAACCAGATGATTCAGCCATACCTGGTCGTGAAAACAATCCCAAGGCTGGTCCAAAACAGGGGCCATTTATCTAATTCAAATCGCCAACTTTAAAGTGGACCTGAACTCTTGCACAGGACAGAAGGAAAGCATATAGAAATGCACCCTGTATGTATTTAGGGAGTTTAGCCTGTCTAATTCCCCCTCATCTGTGACTAAACACAAGTTGTAATTTGATCCCTCAGCTGTTTCAGCTGCCTGCCACAGCAGAATTAATTGATAAGCACAGCACGTTAACAATATGTCTACTTCCAAGAAAGAAGGAAGTATAAGCACTGAAGATTTATTGCAGGATTTGTATCAGCTGTAAAAAATGTTTTACATTAAAGGTCATTATTCTGTTGCATATCTTATAGTGCAGAGAGGAAGTTCTGAGTTCAGGTCCGCTTAACTCTTTTGTGATCTATAAACAGGCAGGACACCAAAAAAGCTATTTAAAATATTTGAAAGCGGTTTTTAAATGCCTTTGGCTTTGGGAGAGGAGAAAGTGAGGCTCCAATGCCAGCCCCTGTGAATCGCCTGCAAGCAAAATCTTGGCATTACCCTTCACTTGTATTAGTTAGTGCAACCTCACAAGGTCCCCAAAAAGATGCAGAGTCTGTTCAAAGAAGGGAAAGAGAAGAGACTCAGGGCATATTCTTAGTGGGATGTTACGGTTTAATGTGACGTTAAAGTTGCAACGTGTCTGCGTTTAGAGGTAATGCAGTGCAAGCAGTGAGTTACCACAACGCAACATTTTTTTCAACGCGATGTTAACCACTTTACCCCCGCGCGTACGTATTTCTCCGCCCCTTTTTCCATCCTTTAACAACCAGGGACGGAGAAACACGTACTTTCCGCGTTCCCGACGCTGCCCGCGCTCCCGCTCGTAAACACGCCGCCCGCCGCTAGTAAACACGCCGCCGCCCGCTCGCCCAGAGATCAATGAACGGGAAAATCCATTCCCGTTCGTTGATCTAAGCCCCGCAATGATCAGCTGCTCTCCTATGGGCAGCGCGATCATTGTGAGAAAAAACTCACGTGTCCAGCCTCCTTATACTTCCTCCAAGCTTCCGGAAGGAAGCTTGGAGGTCGCATTAAAACAAAAAGTTACTGTGGCCATCTTGTGGCCAAATAGTAAACTACACCCTACACATTTTTCACATACAAATAAATGACTTTTACACATAAAATTAACTCATTACCTCCCACACTCCCCATTTTTTTTTTTTTGTAATTAAAAAAAATTAAAAAATTTACAATTAAAAAAAATACATAAATAGTTACCTTAGGGACTGAACTTTTTAAATATTTATGTCAAGAGGGTATAACACTGTTACTTTATAAACTATGGGCTTGTAATTAGGGATGGACGCAAAAATGAAAAAAATGCACCTTTATTTCCAAATAAAATATTGGCGCCAAACATTGTGATAGGGACATAATTTAAATGGTTTTATAACCGGGACAAAAGGGCAAATACGTTTCATGGGTTTTAATTACAGTAGCATGCATTATTTAAAAACTATAATGGCCGAAAACTGAAAAATAATTATTTTTTTCCCCACATTTTTCCTATTTTCCCATTAAAACACATTTAGAAAAAATAATTCTTGGCATAATGTCCCACCTAAAGAAAGCCTAATTGGTGGCGGAAAAAACAAGATATAGTTCATTTCATTGCGATAAGTAATGATAAAGTTATAGACGAATGAATGGAAGGAGCGCTGAAAGGTGAAAATTGCTCTGGTGCTCAGGGGGTAAAACCCCTCAGTGGTGAAGTGGTTAATGTCGCACTGTGAAAGTCCCATAGGATTATCATTGCAGTGTGGTAAGCTGCGTTATAACACTTTATAACGCAGCTCTGCAACGTGGCACTGTGAATGCAACCTCAAGGTTCCACTGCCTTAACTACCCATCCAATTCCAGCCTCTGTATAACCAATTGCTTTGAGAAGTTCCATACGAACCCTTCATTTAATGTTTAACTTTATCTTCATTTTATAAAATTCAACCCCTATTAAAATTTAAGTTTTCCATCTGTCCTATTGACACTCCCACCACCAAACCTCTCTCATTTGATTTTAATCTGACTGCTTTCTCAAAATGCTACCAGAGTAGCATATTTGCTTAACCTCCCTGGCGGTAAGCCCGTGCTGAGCACGGGCTATGCCGCCGGAAGGCACCGCTCAGGCCCCGCTGGGCCGATTTGCATAATTTTTTTTGCTACACGCAGCTAGCACTTTGCTAGCTACGCGTGCAATGCGATCGCCGCCGCTACCCGCCACGCCGCGGCCACCCCCCCAGACCCCGTGCGCTGCCTGGCCAATCAGTGCCAGGCAGCACTGTGGGGTGGATGGGAGTCCCCTTTGATGTCACGACGTCGATGACGTCATCCCGCCAGTCGCCATGGCGACGGGGGAAGCCCTCCAGGAGATCGCCGCCCTCCAGGAGGCGATCGGAGGGGCCGGGGCTATTATGTAGCGAGACCTTGTTTCGCTACATGAAAAAAAAAAACAAAATTTAAATTTAAAAAAAAAACGGATTTGCTGCCCCCTGGCGGATTTTTAGCAAACCGCCAAGAGGGTTAAAGAGGAGCTGTCAGCTATACTATCTCAGAAAAAAACACCTATATAAGTAGATAAATACTTGCTCTACTTACGTAACATATGTATTGCACTGTCCACATTTTGATTTTAGTGATTTCTCTATAGTAAAAAAAAAGAGAAAATCCTCCTTAGGATTTTCCATTTTGACTGTGTCTATCTTGAAGCCAATTCTGACATAATTTCCTCCCTTACTATTACTATTATTGCCCGCCCTCCTCCCAGTCTTCAAACACTCCCACCCAGCTCTGCAGTAGAAAGAGCATTGTTTAAGAATGAGAAATATTGTCCAGAGAGGACAGAGGTGTGGGAGCGGAAAATGGGAGAGAAAGAGGCTTCCGCCAATCAGGCTGCATTAGTTCTGTCTGAGGAGAAAGTAAAGAAGAAAAAAAGAAAACCCAGCATGCCCTGCAACTTCCTTTGTGTGGTAGATGTACCAAATAAGAGCCAGGGAAACGGGGGAATGATCTTTTATGGAGAAGAAAAGTAAGGGTGATTTTTTACTTTTGGATTGCCTGGTTAGCATTCTTGTTACTTGTTTACCAGATAAAAATAAAGTATTGATTTTTTATTTTATGCCTGACAGTTACACTTTAGCAAAATTATTATATCTTAATTATACCACATTCTTTTAATCAAAAAAGACCAGGTCAAGTACACCTTGCCAAGACATTTTTGTGCATTTCCCGGGGCCTATGCCCTTCACAGGAAATCTGAAAAAAACAAACCTCACGCATTTGATTTCATTCTGACCCTTGTCTCAAAATGCTAAAAAAAAGTAGCATATTTGCTGAAAAAAAAATGTTTTGTTTTTTTACATTTTCTCCCATTCTTCCATTCACAATTAAAAAAAGACCAGAGGATTGCCAAATACATTGGGGGTCTAGTTTTTAAGATGGGGTCATTTTTGCTTTGGAACTTCAGTCCAGAAAAATGCAAATTGCACTCTGATTCTGGGCCCCCCAGTTTTCTAACTGCGACTGAGGCATAAGTATTTGGTATTCCCATTTATGAATGAAGTAGAGGAATATGCATTAGGATGTATTTTGTGGCCTGCTAACAGCATGTGTGCATTACTGTGTGTGCTTTTTAAATTGGCATATTTGCAGAAAAAAATGAAATTTTAAATTTGACCCCATTCTTCCAATCAAAATGGTAAAAAGACCAGTGAGGCCAAATCTTTAATTATACCCCTTGCCAAGTATGTTGGAGGGGAGGAAGGCCAATTTTCTACATGGGGTTATTTTTGGGAATAATCAATGGTTTTGAACCTTTTGCCCTGCTTATCTGCTTTTGATTTTCAGTTCAGACAAAATGCAAGATGCACTTAGTTGATTCTGGGCCCACCCACTGACAGTAGCAAAGTGGTTAATAAAAAAAAAATCTAAACATATCAGTTCAGTGCTCACAACAATATAATTTAACACAATCACAGTTTTATATTCCACCATAAAAGATCATACAAGATCACTAGCCGCAAAAGCAGAGCACTCCCAATTGGATTCGTGTCCAGTATGCAACAAATCATATATATATATATATATATATATATATATATATATATATATATATATATATATATATATATATATATATATGGCCATATTTCTAAAACTTTGCTTTCAATATCCTCAGCAAATGCAAATAGGTAGGTGGTTGTCTAACCAGATGGTGCGGCCAAGCTGGGCCCGTGTTCGCTTCTGGGGTATTGGCCACCTCAAAGCCTCTCTGGCAACCTCCAGTGTGCTGACAATCACGTTGTTGGTGGATATGGGAACTCCGAAACTTAAAAAAAGGAAGAAGACTTCCTCATCGCGTAAAAATATCTTTAATAATTGTAAAAGATGTGTAAAATACACTAGAGCATGGGTTCTTAACATGTGGTATGCGTACCCCAGGGGGTACTTCTGATGGTTCCAGGGGGTACTCGGGCTTAATATACTTAACCAAGAATAACAAATGTAGAGTTTTAGAAAATGATAAATCTTATTTAAACACCAAATTTGTGTTTTAGCTAATTAAAAGCAATAGTGAATGTTTGGATAGTGTTTAGAACCAATTATCATAAACTACAATTAAATATATATTATTTAAGGGGTACTTGTGATAATGTTTACTATGCTAGGGGGTACTTGGTGAATACAGGGTTTTAAAAGGGGTACATACCAATAAAATGTTGAGAAACACTGCACTAGAGCATGAAACATAAAATACACTTAGTGCAGTGTCAAAAAGTAACTGCTGATACAGCAGACAAGTTCACATTACATAGAACTGGACGGCTTAAAGCTTCGATTGACAAGCCTCTCAAACGGTACTAAACTGAGCTAGTAAGCATACCATTTGCACCGCATACAAAATGTATATATCGCGGCCCTGAGGGCAAGTCTGGTCACCGTTATGCAGCCTACGAACTAGCCGTGTCTACAGCGTTCCAGCACTGCAAGGCAAGAGCTCTTTCCAGTACATAAGCATGTTCTCAGGTTACAATTAAGAATTTATTTTTTTTACAGTTTTCCTACTGGCTATTTGCATAACAATAGTATTTGTGCATTTTTCAAAGCACTGATATGACTATGATTATGACTAAGATTATGCAGAATATTAAAATATCAATTCAAATAATAAAAATAATAATATCTATTTAATGGTAAAATAGCGCAGTTAAGATATATTATATCACCATAATGGTTTTATCGGTGTACCAGTAGGTGATGCTGAAGTATGCATCCTCAAATATTCATCCATTTGCATTTGATTACCGAGGTGAAAAGGGAAACGTAGACCTTAACCAACGTTGGCTTTGAATGGATATTTTTTTTACAAGTGGTGTTCATTCATAACTGTACAAAAACAAGCTACATAAATAAAACAGAGTTCTATGCAATCAGGAACTACCGTATGGAAATAGGTTGGCTCTGTCATTTGCAGCTGGAGAAGGCTTTTTTTTTTCATGCTCCAACAAACACAGCTAAATCATTCTGTGTAATTTCTTTCCAATGGTCATATGCAATATCACCAGACAGGAAGTAAAATCAAGTACAAGGACCAAAGTGGCAATCTCTGTTCCTGATCAGTGTTCCTCCTCCATGAAAAACATTCCTTCATTTAATAGCCATGAAGGCCTTGTGATTACAGCAGTAATTTTAGAAATCAGTGTCTGTCTCAATTTGTGCCCTGCCTAATCTTTTTGGCATGACTCATTCTCCAGTGGTATGCAGTGCTCAGGTCAAGCTATATGAAAAAAGCAAACACACAACAGCATTGTTTCTTAGTTTACAGCACATGTACACAGCCTCTTTCAGACCTGGACCAGCTATACTTTTTGGAAGCACCAAACTGACCAGTTAAGGACCTTTCACACTGCGTCTATTGTTTCTGTCACAACACAATGGGAAAACTTGATACTATTGTAAAATTGTCAAACTGAAACGCCAGATTCAGGATTTTGTGGATGTATCCTCAGCTCCTGGTGAACACTACAAGACAAGAACCTCAGTGGCTCATAACAGCAATGTTTGTTCATAAATCATAATATATTATTTTTAGTAGTGAAAACATTATGGGGAGATTGAGCACCATTCACCAAAAATACTTTTTCAAGTGTATGTAGACCATAAAATTCATCTGAATGCATCGCTAATAGAGAACATTAGCCTACTCCAAAACGATTATTCATTCTTGCTCTAACAAACCGTGAGCTAAATAATAATAAATACTATATGTTGACCACTTACAAAGGCAGAAAATTTGAGGAACATTTCTTAAAATGCTCAGTCAATAAAATGTTGGCGATCCACAGAACGCAAAGCCCTGCATTGTCCATGAATTCAACACCGAAGTGTTTCTCTAATGTTCTTTCTCTGAAGTTCGAAGAAACACCACTGCTGCAAATAGCGCTGGTCAGATTGGTTTTCACTGCTGCAGGTGTACTGGTCTAGGAAAAATGCCCAGGCCAATAACCGAACAAGGAATATAACTCTTATTTGCATGGAAATGCCCTGGAGTCTGTCAAATAAAACCTCATGGAGTCTGGACTGGTATGCTCAGGCAAAGGTTTCCATCCATCGTCATTTGCCACAGACTGTCACTGATTGAACTCTGGTGGGACTGAAAGATTTATCACAACAAACTGACAAATGGGAGCACACTCTTTCTAGCCTTGTACATAGTCCCGCGTCAGGGTGACAGAATCAGGCAATGGGACAGTTAGGCATAGGATGTGGGAAAGGGAGGTAAACTTCTAGAGGATACAGTTCGTTTATTGTTCACTACTAACCAATTGCACATACTGGGAGACCTTATGACAACACAGATCTCAGATAGTCACTAGGCTACAAGGACCGGGGTAAACCTTGGAGTAGATAGATTTGGAGATCCAACTGTGAACTGAACTGAATATCTACTTAAAAACCCAAACTGCTATTTAATGACAGAAAATGAATGACCAGTTATATAAAAGGATTCATTATCTGAACTCAAGTGATGCATGAGATATTTTATAAGCACAAGCTTGGTTACATTTTTTCATAACTATGTACAGCATACTTCTTTGCATGTTATGTTTCGCTATATCAGGCTTTCTCAACCAACTTTCCCTGGAGCCCCAGGGTTCCTTGAGTACTCTGCAGGGGTTCCTTGGCATTTTCCTCCATAGTGGGGGAAATATGATAGACCACATTATAATAGGGGGTACTGTAAAGAGCACATTAATAAAAAGCACTAGAACAAGGAGACGGTATGATGAGGGACAGTATAATAGGGGGTAGTGAAATAAGCAGCCACAACTACTTTTAAAGTCCATGCCTCTTGCAAAATAAATGAAGGGGTTCCTTGAGATCCCAAAAATTTGCAGGGTTCCTCCAGCACCCCGAATGTGGCTATTTGACTGCAGTTGCACTTTATTTGGCCTGAGGAAGTGGGCTAGATCCCACGAAACGCATTGCCTGTGCTTGTCATTAATTAATAAATCTACCTAAAGTGAGTTGTCGTCTGTGAGGTAAGCCACCTCAATTTTTTTAAATTTTAGTGTTTTTAGAGCATTTTATATCTATTGAGCGCCTCTTTACCTCCTTCTGTGCCTTACTCCCCTCACTCTTCAGTGAGGGAAGTTCCATACACTTGACCCGAGGTGGAATTCCACCACCTTACGAGGTTCAGAGTGTATGAGATTCTTTGCAAGAGAGCGACCGCCTCCAGGATTGCTGGTATACCTGAGTGGAGTCAGGTTTAATACATTCCATCCGCCTGAAGTGGTCGGTTGCCCCTTGTGCAACCCACCTTTGTGAGTATTCCTTCGTAGTAATTTTTTATACACTCATCGCCCTGTGACGTACTGCACCATTTGGGCTCTTGTTGTCTTTGTGGTTTTTTCCCAGTGTTCTATACTCCTCCAGCGTAAAAGGTTGAGAAAGGCTGTGCTATATGCTATAATTATCTTGTTCTAAATGGTTGTACTGTTCTTGATATTATTGAGTGTTCATCATCAAGCTGACTCCAGCAGCTGCTCACCCAACAAATGAGATACCTTATTAAGTCACAACTGCTTACACAGCAAGTTTAGTTTTATGCAACCAGATTGTCGGCAGATTTCCCCTCACAATGCGATCAGATTGTCGGCAGATTTCCCCTCAAAATGCTACCAGATTGTCTGCAGATTTCCACTCAAAATGATACCAGATTTTCGGCAGATTTCTCCTCAAAATGATACCAGATTGTCGGCAGATTTCCCCTCAAAATGATACCAGATTGTCGGCAGATTTCCCCTCAAAATGCAACCAGATTGTCGGCAGATTTCCCCAAAAAATGCAACCTGATTGTCGGCAGATTTCCCCTCATAATGCAACCAGATTGTCAGCAGATTTCCCCCAAAATGCCACCAGATTGTCGGCAGATTACCCCCCAAAATGCAACCTGATTGTCGGCAGATTTCCCAACAAAATGCCAGATTGAACAGCAGCATGTGGCAGTCTCCCACCTCCCTCCCTCACCTGGGGCCCCCTCTTTGTCGCTCCCCCCTCTAGGCTAGAATGTGCAGCGGGTGGCGGCGAGCGGGCAAAAACTGTCTACTTACTATTTCCGGCATCCTGCTCTGCCTGCCGCTGCTCTGGTCTTCTCTGCTGTCCAATCACGCTCTCACAGGAAGCACAGTGAGAGCGTGATTGGACAGTACAGCAGACGACGGCCAGACCAGAGCAGTGGCATGCAAAGCGGGAACCAGGAAGTAGTAGGTTGATCGGTTCCCCGCTCGCTGCCGCTCAGATCTCCACCACCGCACATTGTAGCTTGGAGGGGGAAGCGTGGAAGGGGGGGCCCCAAGGTGAGGGGGGGACAGCCCCCTCCCCACTGCTCTGTGCCTGCCGCTGCTCCTCCTTCCTGCGTTGTGCCCCCCCCCTGCAGTGCTCGGGGCCCCCAGGGGCCACAAAAAGGGAGGCCTACCGGGCGAAATTCCTAACTCCCGCCGGCCCTGTCCGAGCCTGCCTCCACTGCTGTCTGGAACCCTCCAGAAACATCACTCCCCTTCTGGCACGAGTGCACCTGTGCTGTACCCATGCGAGCACACCCGCAGTAGCACAGGGGACAGCGGGGAAGCAGAGAATGGCATGGGAAGCATCTATAGTATCCATAAGCTTCCCTCTGCATAGGTAAGTATGTGTTTTTGTACCGGAGGTTTGCCTCAGGTACATTTTAAGACTTGGACAATTGCAGTGATTATCACGAGGCTTTGACACTCCCATGTGAACGGTTTTCATTATGAACACTGTGGAACGAACACGCTGAATCCAGCGCAGGAGACTTGGGCGCAGCAGCGCAGGAGACTTGGGCGCAGCCGGCGCCACCATAGGCTGTAATAGGAACTACGGCTATAACAGGCACAGAGAGAAATGTCAACGCCGTCAGAAGACGGAGCTGAAGTTGCTTTTAAAACAATAATTCCGCTTCAAGCAATTGCTGGAAGCCGAATTATTTCCTTCTCCCACTATCCAAGGCGGCTTGGAGGGGGGATAGTAATTAACACGGCCCGGACTTGTGCGGCAGCAGGATCAGCCATATACCGGCTGTGTCCTGCGCCCAAGTCTCCGGCGCCGTTATCTCTCGTACGCCTGTGGAATGGCTGTTTTATGAAAAAGGGAAGCAAAGTGAATGAATGTTTGCCATAAATCTTTACAACCCATAGACCCGAATTGAAGGATTTGGTTTTTTTTCCCTTAAAAAAATTGGAATTTTTGCTTCTTTAAATTAGCGTATACTGTAATTCAATTATAAAAATAGATTTTAAAAATGAATTTTTGGATTTACTAAAATGTAAAGCACTACATATGAATATTTTGTTTTTTTCTAATATCAACCAGCAGGTGGTATCCCAAAGACCTTGTAAGTGACTAGGCTTTGCCTTCATGAAAGCAAGCTGGGGGAGCTCAGATTTTTTTAAAAACAATTTAAAAGCATTATAAAATAAAAAAAGATCTGTAAAATGTTCAAAGCAAAAATAAATTAAAAATCTGTAAATTAAAAATCACAAATCTATGATAATCTCATTTTAATTTTAATGTAGAAAGATGTGAATGAATTTGATACTTACAGTGAAGAATCAGGATATAATTTCCAAACATAATTAGCAAAGACTGGCTGCCCAGAAATGGCTCAATTCCGGCAAATGAAGCACTGATTGAGACTGTGCACACACAGCAGAGACATAAAGCACAGACCTATTCATGCCTAACGCTAGAAGAGACTCCTGCACTATGTGACTCAACTGTGAATATAGCTACTCACTTATGCACTTATGTGCTACTAGGAAAAATCAAGAACCGTTTTTCAACAATTAGTCATTTACTATTTCATATAAAACTGAAGACAAATTAAGTGAGTCACAAGGACACAATATTTTTTTGTAAGGTGATCTGTGTTATGTTTATGTAATTGCAGAATAAATTAGCATGCTCCTTAAAAGTAAGTAATCATTTTAAACTTGCTTTCTTCACTATTCTGTTAAAAATGTTCCTATAATCTGCTCACTGAAAACACTCCTGAAAATGCCTATAGGTGCATTTATTATTACCACTTGGGGACCAAGAGCAGTAAACCTATGCCGTGCTTGTGGCTGCTTAAGCCTGACATGGCGCAGATTGAACTATATTGACTCCCACTGTGATTGCTTGCACATACCACCACTAACTCCTTCCATGCACTGTTGAGGACCCAATTTCATTGGCTCCTGACCCGGTGATCACTGAATCAATCATAGAGATGACAGAGTGAAAATGTAAAACAAAAAAACCCCATGTGGTATAGAGGAGGTTAAGAAGGTACTACCACAATACAACAGAGATTCTTGTTCAGATACTCTTTTTTGCCTGAGGAAGTAGACTGTTTCATGCAAAACGTGTCACATTTTGGATTTTTTTTTTTTATGTGGCAAAGGTCCATATTCAACTCACTTTTTCTCTTTTGTTTTCTCCAAGGGGAAATTTTCAAAGTTGTCAGTAAATTGCATTTTAAGCCACCAGCAAAATACTCAAACATTTTGACAGTACCCTTTCGCCTAATTTTTTGTACTTTTTCCACTGCAAAGCGCTGAAAAGTTATGTTAAACACAAGATAAAAAAGTATCTCCTAAGAGAAAACAGGAGAAAAAGTGAATTGATTATGGGCCAAATTCTTTTCTGACTGTTTGTGGTCATCAATCGGGGGTAAGTTCACTACTACCGCCTTTTTAAACAGTTTTTACACATTTTATGCTTTTTGGCGCCTGTGTTACATTTATAAAACAATATTGTTAGACAAAAATGTACATAACCTGACAAGAGTCATGGGGCCGTATGCAATTCACTTTTTCACCTAAGTTATCTCCTGGGAGATAATTTTTCATTTTCGATTTAAAATCATTTTCCAGCACTTTTCAACAAAAAAAGTACCAAAAGTAGTTGAAAAGGTACTATCAAAATTATTTAAAGTATTTTCTTGCTTGCTGATGGCTTAAAGGCATTTTATGGACAAGTTTAAACATATCTCCTAGGCGAAAACTCAGGTGAAAAAGTGAATTGCATATGGCCCATAATGAGAAAAACATGGGTGCATATAGTAATAAACCTACCTGGAATTTGCTTGTGGTTTAAGGAATTTTTTTTGTATTTTTCATTTCAAGGGGAATAAACCTGTGTTTAATGCTAACGGGGCATTTGAACTGCAGCACCAGCTCTTCTGAAAAGTAAATAGGAGTCAAAACATTTTTATTTGGCTGGCAAACAATTCTTTTTGTTAGACACTGAAGGAATACGATTTTTTTGTAACACTGATATGGTTGTTTTTACACACTTCCGACTTAAAATATAACCCCTTAAATTGAAAATAGGAATATGAACCACCAGGAAAGATCTATATATGATTGATACTACACATACAATTAATTATCTCAAGTGTATTTTCAGTGAACATTTGCTTTAAATGGGCCAAAGTTAGTCATGCAGAAGTCTAGCCAGAGGCACCTGGATGAATCTGGAGGCCTATGTGTATTGAAGTTGTATGTTCTCCCAGCAATTCTGTGGGTTTCCTGTGGGAACTCAAGCTTTCTCTTCTAAAAACATACGAACTTGTTCCCCACCAAATTGACCGCAGCCTTCAATAGGGACATTAAGTTATAACTATAGCTGGGGCATTATATAGTGAAGTTCTCTGAAGTACTGTAAAACTACTTTAAACTCTATAATACACAGTGGAAATGTCAACTGTGTATAAAAGCATAATACTGTACTAAACTCCGCATACCTATTCCATCAATCCTACTTTACTTGTGGCTGGATAGTGTAATGGTTAACGGCTCTGCCTCTGACATGGGAGACCAATGTTCGAATCTCGGCTCTGCCGGTTCAGTAAGCTAGCACCTATTCAGCAGCAGACCTTAGGCAAGTCTCCCTAACACTGCTACTGCCTATAGAGCGCGTCCTAGTGGCTGCAGCTCTGGCGCTTTGAGTCCGCCAGGAGAAAAGCGCTATATAAGTCTTCTTTTTTTGTCTTTTAAATATACATGGCTTAAAGTGATTACCAGAGTCCCTTCAATTCTCCACTAATGGCAACAGTTGCTATTTAACTGATATGTTTTTGGCTTGTGACAGAAATAAAATTTCCACAGTTCAAACTTTGTAAAGTTTGAAGTAAGAACTTACTGTTGTCATGTACCGCAATATCTCTCAACAGGCGGCAGTGTATGACAGGGCAGGCTAATGAGCTTAAATGTGGCCTACAAGGGCTCCCAAAATTATGTTGTTTTTTTAAATTTACTAACAGACTTCTTAGTGCCTGGATATTGTGCTGGATAAGGGATCCGCCTCTGACACAGGAGAACTGGGTTTGTATCTCGGCTCTGTTCAGTAAGCCAGCACCTATTCAGTAGGTGGCCTATTCAGTAGTGAAAGACTCCCTAACATTGCTACTGCCTATAGAGCGCACCCTAGTGGCTGCAGCACTGGCGCTTAGAGTCCACCAGGAGAAAAGTGTGATATAAAATGTTATTTGTCTATTTGTCTTAAAGATGTCAATGAATACTGAATGTCAATATATACAAGTGGAATAAGGCACAGAAACGCGCTACAGTTCCCAAGTGCCGCCAGGTTAACAGCAGCCAATGTTATTGATGGTCAGACATTAAGAAACATTCCTTGTTGACTTGGCAGTGTTGATGTCATAAGTTAACCATGATGATTTCCTGAACCTTTAGTGAATGTAGCCATAGTTTAATTAATAAACGCTTTTAATTTGTTATGTACATAGAAATAATGAACATAATTTCCCAAGTTAATCTATTAACACGCTGATTTTCAACATCTGCAAATGAGGAGTTTCTACTGAGAGAAATGCCTATCTGAATGAGATACATGCACATGTTTTCTCCCAGCTGAACGTGCCTTTCCCAGGGGACATTCAACAGTCTTAAATTGCATAGCCTAAGGTCATTTGTAGCAGCATTTCAATTAAGATAAACATTATCAGGAAGAATATCCTCAATTTTTGGATGCAGGGCATTTTCTACCCAACCTTTGATTACAGCACAAAAAAAACAAATAACCTTGGACCTTCAAGTGTATACGGTTTCAGATTATGTTATTCTACATGGCATAAGAAAGCGATGGCAAGCTTCCTGATTGCTGACAGAACTGCTTGCCGTGTACTCCACTGTATTAATATAGAACAGAATTCTATCAACTGTTGACTTTAGAATTAGAATACAAAAATGCTGAACTAAGTAAGGTCATCTAGCATGGTGGAAAGAAGCCTTGGATGGGAATCAACTGCTTTTGTATTTTTGATTATCTTGTGAATGTACCCGTAATTAGCTTAAAGGGAAATAATAATGGCTGTTGGTCAGTTTAATTTTAATTAATTTTACTGTTACCAATTAACATACTGATGGTTTTGACACAAATATTTGTGTTCATATATAACTTTACAAATCAATGTTTACTTTAGTGTGAGATTATATTATTCAGTTTGGAAAGACTTAAGGGTTATTTTTTATGCTTGTGTGAAATAAAGTTTTAACACCAATATTGAAATAAAACAAAGCCAATATAACAAAGGAAGGAAAACGATCTATGCCTGGGAGTTCACTAAAGGTAGGCATACAGTACACATGTCTTTAGAGATCACATATTAGGTTTGATCAAAACTTAATGAATTTTTTTTAAACCAATAGGATTCTCAATCATTATTATGCTGAAAATATAAATCTAATGGTGATCAGACAAGTCAGTTCTTTGCTCTATCAATGTTGGTGCGAGCACATGGGCCCATAGTCTGGAGTGGTGATGTGCTGTACTAGCATTTTTGTAGTTTAACCACTTGAGGACCTAGGGCTTTCTACCCCTTAAGGACCGGCCACTTTTTTTCCATTCAGACCACTGCAGCTTTCACGGTTTATTGCTCGCTCATACAACCTACCACCTAAATGAATTTTGGCTCCTTTTCTTGTCACTAATAAAGCTTTCTTTTGGTGCTATTTGATTGCTCCTGCGATTTTTACTTTTTATTATATTCATCAAAAAAGACATGAATTTTGGCAAAAAAATGATTTTTTTAACTTTCTGTGCTGACATTTTTCAAATAAAGTAAAATTTCTGTATACATGCAGCGCGAAAAATGTGGACAAACATGTTTTTGATAAAAAAAACCCCATTCAGTGTATATTTATTGGTTTGGGTAAAAGTTATAGCGCTTACAAACTATGGTGCAAAAAGTGAATTTTCTCATTTTCAAGCATCTATGACTTTTCTGACCCCCTGTCATGTTTCATGAGGGGCTAGAATTCCAGGATAGTATAAATACCCCCCAAATTACCCCATTTTGGAAAGAAGACATCCCAAAGTATTCACTGAGAGGCATAGTGAGTTCATAGAAGATATTATTTTTTGTCACAAGTAAGCGGAAAATGACACTTTGTGAGAAAAAAAAAAAAAGTTTCCATTTCTTCTAACTTGCGACAAAAAAAAAAATGAAATCTGCCACGGACTCACCATGCCCCTCTCTGAATACCTTGAAGGGTCTACTTTCCAAAATGGGGTCATTTGTGGGGTGTGTTTACTGTCCTGACATTTTGGGGGGTGCTAAATTGTAAGCACCCCTGTAAAGCCTAAAGGTGCTCATTGGACTTTGGACCCCTTAGCGCAGTTAGGCTGCAAAAAAGTGCCACACATGTGGTATTGCCGTACTCAGGAGAAGTAGTATAATGTGTTTTGGGGTGTATTTTTACACATACCCATGCTGGGTGGGAGAAATATCTCTGTAAATGACAATTTGTTATTTTTTTTTACACACAATTGTCCATTTACAGAGATCTTTCTCCCACTCAGCATGGGTATGTGTAAAAATACACCACAAAACACATTATACTACTTCTCCTGAGTATGGCGATACCACATGTGTGGCACTTTTTTGCACCCTAACTGCGCTAAAGGGCCCAAAGTCCAATGAGTACCTTTAGGATTTCACAGGTCATTTTGAGAAATTTCGTTTCAAGACTACTCCTCACGGTTTAGGGCCCCTAAAATGCCAGGGCAGTATAGGAACCCCACAAATGACCCCATTTTAGAAAGAAGACACCCCAAGGTATTCCGTTAGGAGTATGGTGAGTTCATAGAAGATTTTATTTTTTGTCAAAACGTTAGCGGAAAATGACACTTTGTGAAAAAACACAATTAAAATCAATTTCCGCTAACTTGTGACAAAAAATAAAATCTTCTATGAACTCGCCATACTACTAACGGAATACCTTGGGGTGTCTTCTTTCTAAAATGGGGTCATTTGTGGGGTTCCTATACTGCCCTGGCATTTTAGGGGCCCTAAACCGTGAGGAGTAGTCTTGAAACGAAATTTCTCAAAATGACCTGTGAAATCCTAAAGGTACTCATTGGACTTTGGGCCCTTTAGCGCAGTTAGGGTGCAAAAAAGTGCCACACATGTGGTATCGCCATACTCGGGAGAAGTAGTACAATGTGTTTTGGGGTGTATTTTTACACATACCCATGCTGGGGGGGAGAAATACCTCTGTAAATGGACAATTGTGTGTAAAAAAATCAAAAGATTGTCATTTACAGAAGTATTTCTCCCACCCAGCATGGGTATGTGTAAAAATACACCTCAAAACACATTATACTACTTCTCCCGAGTACGGCAATACCACATGTGTGGCACTTTTTTGCACCCTAACTGCACTAAGGGGCCCAAAGTCCAATGAGTACCTTTAGGATTTCACAGGTCATTTTTGTTTCAAGACTACTCCTCACGGTTTAGGGCCCCTAAAATGCCAGGGCAGTATAGGAACCCCACTAATGACCCCATTTTAGAAAGAAGACACCCCAAGGTATTCCGTTAGGAGTATGGTGAGTTCATAGAAGTTTTTATTTTTTTGTCACAAGTTAGCGGAAATTGATTTTAATTGTTTTTTTTTCACAAAGTGTCATTTTCCGCTAACTTGTGACAAAAAATAAAATCTTCTATGAACTCACCATACTCCGTACGGAATACCTTTGGGTGTCTTCTTTCTAGAATGGGGTCATTTGTGGGGTTCCTATACTGCCCTGGCATTTTAGGGGCCCTAAACCGTGAGGAGTAGTCTTGAAACCAAATGTCGCAAAATGACCTGCGAAATCCTAAAGGTACTCATTGGACTTTGGGCCCCTTAGCGTACTTAGGGTGTAAAAAAAAGTGCCACACATGTGGTACCGCCGTACTCAGGAGAAGTAGTATAATGCGTTTTTGGGTGTATTTTTACACATACCCATGCTAAGTGGGAGAAATATCTCTGTAAATGACAATTGTTTGATTTTTTTACACACAATTGTCCATTTACATAGAAATTTCTCCCACCCAGCATGGGTATGTGTAAAAATACACCCCAAAACACATTATACTACTTTTCCTGAGTACGGCGGTACCACATGTGTGACACTTTTTTGCAGCCTAGGTGCGCTAAGGGGCCCAACGTCCTATTTACAGGTCATTTTGAGGCATTTGTTTTCTAGACTACTCCTCGCGGTTTAGGGCCCCTAAAATGCAAGGGCAGTATAGGAACCCCACAAGTGACCCCATTTTAGAAAGAAGACACCCCAAGGTATTCCGTTAGGTGTATGGCGAGTTCATAGAAGATTTTATTTTTTGTCACAAGTTAGTGAAAAATGACACTTTGTGAAAAAAAACCAATAAAAATCAATTTCCGCTAACTTTTGACAAAAAATAAAATCTTCTATGAACTCGTCATACACCTAACAGAATACCTTGGGGTGTCTTTTTTTCTAAAATGGGGTCACTTGTGGGGTTCCTATACCGCCCTGGCATTTTACAGGCCCCAAACCGTGAGTAGTCTGGAAACCAAATGTCTCAAAATTACTGTTCAGGGGTATAAGCATCTGCAAATTTTGATGACAGGTGGTCTATGAGGGGGCGAATTTTGTGGAACCGGTCATAAGCAGGGTGGCCTTTTAGATGACAGGTTGTATTGGGCCTGATCTGATGGATAGGAGTGCTAGGGGGGTGACAGGAGGTGATTGATGGGTGTCTCAGGGGGTGGTTAGAGGGGAAAATAGATGCAATCAATGCACTGGGGAGGTGATCAGAAGGGGGTCTGAGGGGGATCTGAGGGTTTGGCCGAGTTATCAGGAGCCCACACGGGGCAAATTGGGGCCTGATCTGATGGGTAGGTGTGCTAGGGGGTGACAGGAGGTGATT
Organism: Hyperolius riggenbachi; assembly: GCF_040937935.1. Lineage (NCBI taxonomy): Eukaryota > Metazoa > Chordata > Amphibia > Anura > Hyperoliidae > Hyperolius > Hyperolius riggenbachi. The sequence goes on along the minus strand of NC_090646.1, from coordinate 186,940,626 downwards.
GATGAGTGTCTCAAGGTGTGATTAGAGGGGGGAATAGATGCAAGCAATGCACTGGCGAGGTGATCAGGGCTGGGGTCTGAGGGCATTCTGAGGGTGTGGGCGGGTGATTGAGTGCCCTAGGGGCAGATAGGGGTCTAATCTGATAGGTAGCAGTGACAGGGGGTGATTGATGGGTAATTAGTGGGTGTTTAGGGTAGAGAACAGATGTAAACACTGCACTTGGGAGGTGATCGGACGTCGGATCTGCGGGCGATCTATTGGTGTGGGTGGGTGATCAGATTGCCCGCAAGGGGCAGGTTAGGGGCTGATTGATGGGCGGCAGTGACAGGGGGTGATTGATGGGTGGCAGTGACAGGGGGTGATTGATGGGTGATTGATAGGTGATTGACAGGTAATCAGTGGGTTATTACAGGGGAGAACAGATGTAAATATTGCACTGGCGAATTGATAAGGGGGGGTCTGAGGGCAATCTGAGCGTGTAGGCGGGCGATTGGGTGCCCGCAAGTGGCAGATTAGGGTCTGATCTGATGGGTAACAGTGACAGGTGGTGATAGGGGGTGATTGATGGGTGATTGAGGGGTAATTAGTGGGTGTTTAGAGGAGAGAATAGATGGAAACACTGCGCTTGGGTGGTGATCTGATGTCGGATCTGCGGGCGATCTATTGGTGTGGGTGGGTGATCAGTTTGCCCGCAAGGGGCAGGTTAGGGGCTGATTGTTGGGTGGCAGTGACAGGGGGTGATTGATGGGTGATAGGTGATTGGCAGGTGATTAGTGGGTTATTACAGGGAAGGCCAGATGTAATTAATGCACTGGCGAATTGATAAGGGGGGGGGGGGTCTGAGGGCAATCTGAGCGTGTGGGCGGGTGATTGGGTGCCCGCAAGGGGCAGATTAGGGTCTGATCTGATGGGTAACAGTGACAGGTGGTGATAGGGGGTGATTGATGGGTAATTAGTGGGTGTTTAGAGAAGATAACAGATGTAAACAATACATTTAGGAGGTAATCTGACGGCGGGTTTGCGGGCGATCTAATGGTGTGGGTGGGTGATCAGATTGCACGCAAGGGGCAGGTTAGGGGCTGATTGATGGGTGGCAGTGACAGGGGGTGACAGGGGGTGATTGATGGGTGATAGGTGATTGGCAGGTGATTGACAGGTGATCAGTGGGTTATTACAGGGAAGAACAGATGTAATTAATGCACTGGTGAATTGATAAGGGGGGGGTCAGAGGGCAATCTGAGCGTGTGGGCGGGTGATTGGGTGCCCGCAAGGGGCAGATTAGGGTCTGATCTGATAGGTAAAAGTGACAGGTGGTGATAGGGGGTGATTGATGGGTGATTGATGGGTAATTAGTGGGTGTTTAGAGGAGAGAATAGATGTAAACAATGGATTTGGGAGGTGATCTGATGTCGGATCTGCGGGCGATCTATTGGTGTGGGGGGGTGATCAGATTGCCCGCAAGGAGCAGGTTAGGGGCTGATTGATGGGTGGCAGTGACAGGGGGTGATTGACGGGTGATGGACAGGTGATTGACAGGTGATCAGGGGGGATAGATGCATACAGTACATGGGGGGGGGGGGGGGGGGGGGGTCTGGGGAGAATCTGAGGGGTGGGGGGGGTGATCAGGAGGGAGCGGGGGGCAGGGGGGGGGATAAAAAAAAAATAGCGTTGACAGATAGTGACAGGGAGTGATTGATGGGTGATTAGGGGGGTGATTGGGTGCAAACAGGGGTCTGGGGGGTGGGCAGGGGGGGGTCTGATGGGTGCTGTGGGCGATCTGGGGCAGGGGGGGGGGGGAAATCAGTGTGCTTGGTGCAGACTAGGGTGGCTGCAGCCTGCCCTGGTGGTCCCTCGGACATTGGGACCACCAGGGCAGGAGGCAGCCTGTATAATACACTTTGTAAACATTACAAAGTGTATTATACACTTTGTATGCGGCGATCGTCGGGTTAACATCCCGCCGGCGCTTCCGTATGGCCGGCGGGATGTTGCGGCGGGTGAGCGGCGCCAGGCGGAGGCGGAGGATCGCGTCACGGATGACGCGATCGCTCCGCCCATGCCCATACAAGGACCGCCGCATTTTGTCAATACGGCGGTCCTTGCGGCGTCCACTTCCCGGCCGCCAATTGTATATACGGCGGTCGGGAAGTGGTTAAAGAGGAACTCCAGTGAAGATAATGTAATAAAAAAAAGTGCTTCATTTTTACACTCATCATGTCAGTGTTTGCTCATTGTAAAATCTTCTCTCCCTGATATACATTCTGACATTTATCACATGGTGACTTTTTTTTAATTGGTTGCATATAACAAGATCATTTGTTATTTAACACTAGCATTAATCCAGTGATTGGCACATACTTGGCACTTCTATCTCCTAGTGCCTGAAGAACTACTACGATTTGGATGCACATATAAACAAAACAGAGTGAAATGATGTGTGTCATTAATCACTGCACTATACAGAACTGGACTGAAAGCATTAAAGCCCCAGTCCACACACCCAGATTTCCCACTGTTAATAGATATGACTAGGGAGCTGTTCCATCATTCATAGCGTGTGCATAGGTCTTACAGCTCTTCAAGAGAAATTTCTTCAAAAAGTCAGTCAGGTGACTAAGGATCCATTCACAAAAGCTTGCAGCTGCAGGGAGAGTGAGTGTTAATCAACTTGAGTGCATCTTGCACTGATGAAGCACAGAGCCACACCAACCACTAGCTTTCACTGATGCTTACAGATATAGATGATTTGTGCTATCAGGGAAATGCAGACTTTTCCCTGACTGTATCATGTGAGTGATGATGGATAGGAGAGGAGTCTGGACAACTTTCTCTTCACCAAAGCAACATTGTTATCATCAGGAAATTGAACTAGAAGAGCCAGCAGGTGAAATGAATATACTTATTGCAAAAAGTACAGCTGTGCAATGCACATTTGTAGCATATGTGATAGATACAGAAGGATGAATTGTTGAATTAAAGAAAAAAGTAAAATTGTCTGAAGAGGCTTTCAATAGCAAAAGTGAAATTTGCCTTTAAACCACTTCCCGACCGCCGTATATACAATTGGCGGCCGGGAAGTGGACGCCGCAAGGACCGCCGTATTGACAATTGGCGGCGGTCCTTGTATGGGCATGGGCGGAGCGATCGCGTCATCCGTGACGCGATCCTCCGCCTCCGCCTGGCGCCGCTCACCCCGCCGCAACATCCCGCCGGCCATACGGAAGCGCCGGCGGGATGTTAACCCGACGATCGCCGCATACAAAGTGTATAATACACTTTGTAATGTTTACAAAGTGTATTATACAGGCTGCCTCCTGCCCTGGTGGTCCCAATGTCCGAGGGACCACCAGGGCAGGCTGCAGCCACCCTAGTCTGCACCAAGCACACTGATTTCCCCCCCCCCCCCTGCCCCAGATCGCCCACAGCACCCATCAGACCCCCCCCTGCCCACCCCCCAGACCCCTGTTTGCACCCAATCACCCCCCTAATCACCCATCAATCACTCCCTGTCACTATCTGTCAACGCTATTTTTTTTTTATTCCCCCCCCTGCCCCCCGCTCCCTCCTGATCACCCCCCCACCCCTCAGATTCTCCCCAGACCCCCCCCCCCATGTACTGTATGCATCTATCCCCCCTGATCACCTGTCAATCACCTGTCCATCACCTGTCAATCACCCATCAATCACCCGTCAATCACCCGTCAATCACCCCCTGTCACTGCCACCCATCAATCAGCCCCTAACCTGCCCCTTGCGGGCAATCTGATCACCCCCCCACACCAATAGATCGCCCGCAGATCCGACATCAGATCACCTCCCAAATCCATTGTTTACATCTATTCTCTCCTCTAAACACCCACTAATTACCCATCAATCACCCCCTATCACCACCTGTCACTTTTACCTATCAGATCAGACCCTAATCTGCCCCTTGCGGGCACCCAATCACCCGCCCACACGCTCAGATTGCCCTCTGACCCCCCCTTATCAATTCACCAGTGCATTAATTACATCTGTTCTTCCCTGTAATAACCCACTGATCACCTGTCAATCACCTGCCAATCACCTATCACCCATCAATCACCCCCTGTCACTGCCACCCAACAATCAGCCCCTAACCTGCCCCTTGCGGGCAATCTGATCACCCACCCACACCAATAGATCGCCCGCAGATCCGACATCAGATCACCACCCAAGCGCAGTGTTTCCATCTATTCTTTCCTCTAAACACCCACTAATTACCCATCAATCACCCATCAATCACCCCCTATCACCACCTGTCACTGTTACCCATCAGATCAGACCCTAATCTGCCCCTTGCGGGCACCCAATCGCCCGCCTACACGCTCAGATTGCTCTCAGACCCCCCCTTATCAATTCGCCAGTGCAATATTTACATCTGTTCTCCCCTGTAATAACCCACTGATTACCTGTCAATCACCTATCAATCACCCATCAATCACCCCCTGTCACTGCCACCCATCAATCACCCCCTGTCACTGCCACCCATCAATCACCCGCTGTCACTGCCACCCAACAATCAGCCCCTAACCTGCCCCTTGCGGGCAATCTGATCACCCACCCACACCAATAGATCGCCCGCAGATCCGACATCAGATCACCACCCAAGCGCAGCGTTTACATCTATTCTCTCCTCTAAACACCCACTAATTACCCATCCATAACCCATCAATCACTCCCTATCACCACCTGTCACTGTTACCTATCAGATCAGACCCTAATCTGCCCCTTGCGGGCACCCAATCACCCGCCTACACGCTCAGATTGCCCTCAGACCCCCCCTTATCAATTCGCCAGTGCAATATTTACATCTGTCCTTCCCTGTAATAACCCACTGATCACCTGTCAATCACCTGCCAATCACCTATCACCCATCAATCACCCCCTGTCACTGCCACCCAACAATCAGCCCCTAACCTGCCCCTTGCGGGCAAACTGATCACCCACCCACACCAATAGATCGCCCGCAGATCCGACATCAGATCACCACCCAAGCGCAGTGTTTCCATCTATTCTCTCCTCTAAACACCCACTAATTACCCATCAATCACCCATCAATCACCCCCTATCACCACCTGTCACTGTTACCCATCAGATCAGACCCTAATCTGCCCCTTGCGGGCACCCAATCGCCCGCCTACACGCTCAGATTGCTCTCAGACCCCCCCTTATCAATTCGCCAGTGCAATATTTACATCTGTTCTCCCCTGTAATAACCCACTGATTACCTGTCAATCACCTATCAATCACCCATCAATCATCCCCTGTCACTGCCACCCATCAATCACCCCCTGTCACTGCCACCCATCAATCACCCCCTGTCACTGCCACCCATCAATCAGCCCCTAACCTGCCCCTTGCGGGCAAACTGATCACCCACCCACACCAATAGATCGCCCGCAGATCCGACATCAGATCACCACCCAAGCGCAGTGTTTCCATCTATTCTCTACCCTAAAAACCCACTAATTACCCATCAATCACCCCCTGTCACTGCTACCTATCAGATTAGACCCCTATCTGCCCCTAGGGCACTCAATCACCCGCCCACACCCTCAGAATGCCCTCAGACCCCAGCCCTGATCACCTCGCCAGTGCATTGCTTGCATCTATTCCCCCCTCTAATCACACCTTGAGACACCCATCAATCACCTCCTGTCACCCCCTAGCACACCTACCCATCAGATCAGGCCCCAATTTGCCCCGTGTGGGCTCCTGATCACTCGGCCAAACCCTCAGATCCCCCTCAGACCCTCTTCCGATCACCTCCCCAGTGCATTGATTGCATCTATTTTCCCCTCTAACCACCCCCTGAGACACCCATCAATCACCTCCTGCCACCCCCCTAGCACTCCTATCCATCAGATCAGGCCCAATACAACCTGTCATCTAAAAGGCCACCCTGCTTATGACCGGTTCCACAAAATTCGGCCCCCTCATAGACCACCTGTCATCAAAATTTGCAGATGCTTATACCCCTGAACAGTCATTTTGAGACATTTGGTTTCCAGACTACTCACGGTTTTGGGCCTGTAAAATGCCAGGGCGGTATAGGAACCCCACAAGTGACCCCATTTTAGAAAAAAAGATACCCCAAGGTATTCTGTTAGGTGTATGACGAGTTCATAGAAGATTTTATTTTTTGTCAAAAGTTAGCGGAAATTAATTTTTATTGGTTTTTTTTCACAAAGTGTCATTTTTCACTAACTTGTGACAAAAAATAAAATCTTCTATGAACTCGCCATACACCTAACGGAATACCTTGGGGTGTCTTCTTTCTAAAATGGGGTCACTTGTGGGGTTCCTATACTGCCCTGGCATTTTAGGGGCCCTAAACCGCGAGGAGTAGTCTAGAAAACAAATGCTTCAAAATGACCTGTGAATAGGACGTTGGGCCCCTTAGCGCACCTAGGCTGCAAAAAAGTGTCACACATGTGGTACCGCCGTACTCAGGAAAAGTAGTATAATGTGTTTTGGGGTGTATTTTTACACATACCCATGCTGGGTGGGAGAAATTTCTATGTAAATGGACAATTGTGTGTAAAAACATCAAACAATTGTCATTTACAGAGATATTTCTCCCACTTAGCATGGGTATGTGTAAAAATACACCCCAAAACGCATTATACTACTTCTCCTGAGTACGGCGGTACCACATGTGTGGCACTTTTTTACACCCTAAGTACGCTAAGGGGCCCAAAGTCCAATGAGTACCTTTAGGATTTCACAGGTCATTTTGCGACATTTGGTTTCAAGACTACTCCTCACGGTTTAGGGCCCCTAAAATGCCAGGGCAGTATAGGAACCCCACAAATGACCCCATTCTAGAAAGAAGACACCCAAAGGTATTCCGTACGGAGTATGGTGAGTTCATAGAAGATTTTATTTTTTGTCACAAGTTAGCGGAAAATGACACTTTGTGAAAAAAAAACTATTAAAATCAATTTCCGCTAACTTGTGACAAAAAAATAAAAACTTCTATGAACTCACCATACTCCTAACGGAATACCTTGGGGTGTCTTCTTTCTAAAATGGGGTCATTAGTGGGGTTCCTATACTGCCCTGGCATTTTAGGGGCCCTAAACCGTGAGGAGTAGTCTTGAAACAAAAATGACCTGTGAAATCCTAAAGGTACTCATTGGACTTTGGGCCCCTTAGTGCAGTTAGGGTGCAAAAAAGTGCCACACATGTGGTATCGCCGTACTCGGGAGAAGTAGTACAATGTGTTTTGGGGTGTATTTTTACACATACCCATGCTGGGTGGGAGAAATACCTCTGTAAATGACAATCTTGATTTTTTTACACACAATTGTCCATTTACAGAGGTATTTCTCCCACCCAGCATGGGTATGTGTAAAAATACACCCCAAAACACATTGTACTACTTCTCCCGAGTATGGCGATACCACATGTGTGGCACTTTTTTGCACCCTAACTGCGCTAAAGGGCCCAAAGTCCAATGAGTACCTTTAGGATTTCACAGGTCATTTTGAGAAATTTCGTTTCAAGACTACTCCTCACGGTTTAGGGCCCCTAAAATGCCAGGGCAGTATAGGAACCCCACAAATGACCCCATTTTAGAAAGAAGACACCCCAAGGTATTCCGTTAGGAGTATGGTGAGTTCATAGAAGATTTTATTTTTTGTCAAAAGTTAGCGGAAATTGATTTTAATTGTGTTTTTTCACAAAGTGTCATTTTCCGCTAACTTTTGACAAAAAATAAAATCTTCTATGAACTCACCATACTCCTAACGGAATTCCTTGGGGTGTCTTCTTTCTGAAATGGGGTCATTTGTGGGGTTCCTATACTGCCCTGGCATTTTAGGGGCCCTAAACCGTGAGGAGTAGTCTTGAAACGAAATTTCTCAAAATGACCTGTGAAATCCTAAAGGTACTCATTGGACTTTGGGCCCTTTAGCGCAGTTAGGGTGCAAAAAAGTGCCACACATGTGGTATCGCCGTACTCAGGAGAAGTAGTATAATGTGTTTTGTGGTGTATTTTTACACATACCCATGCTGAGTGGGAGAAATATCTCTGTAAATGGACAATTGTGTGTAAAAAAAATTAACAAATTGTCATTTACAGAGATATTTCTCCCACCCAGCATGGGTATGTGTAAAAATACACCCCAAAACACATTATACTACTTCTCCTGAGTACGTCAATACCACATGTGTGGCACTTTTTTGCTGCCTAACTGCGCTAAGGGGTCCAAAGTCCAATGAGCACCTTTAGGCTTTACAGGGGTGCTTACAATTTAGCACCCCCCAAAATGTCAGGACAGTAAACACACCCCACAAATGATCCCATTTTGGAAAGTAGACCCTTCAAGGTATTCAGAGAGGGGCATGGAGAGTCCGTGGCAGATTTCATTTTTTTTTGTCGCAAGTTAGAAGAAATGGAAACTTTTTTTTTTTTTTTTTTCCCTCACAAAGTGTCATTTTCTGCTTACTTGTGACAAAAAATAATATCTTCTATGAACTCACTATGCCTCTCAGTGAATACTTTGGGATGTCTTCTTTCCAAAATGGGGTCATTTGGGGGGTATTTATACTATCCTGGAATTCTAGCCCCTCATGAAACATGACAGGGGGTCAGAAAAGTCAGAGATGCTTGAAAATGGGAAAATTCACTTTTTGCACCATAGTTTGTAAACGCTATAACTTTTACCCAAACCAATAAATATACACTGAATGGGTTTTTTTTTAATCAAAAACATGTTTGTCCACATTTTTCGCGCTGCATGTATACAGAAATTTTACTTTATTTGAAAAATGTCAGCACAGAAAGTTAAAAAAATCATTTTTTTGCCATCGCAGGAGCAATCAAATAGCACTAAAAGAAAGCTTTATTAGTGACAAGAAAAGGAGCCAAAATTCATTTAGGTGGTAGGTTGTATGAGCGAGCAATAAACCGTGAAAGCTGCAGTGGTCTGAATGGAAAAAAAGTGGTCGGTCCTTAAGGGGTAGAAAGCCCTAGGTCCTCAAGTGGTTAACCACTTGCCGACCGCGCACTCATAACGCGCGTCGACAAAGTGGTAGCTGCAGGACCAGTGACGCACATCTGTGTCGCCGGCTGCAGGCTAATTATTCAGGAAACAGCCGCTCACGCGAGCGGCTGCTTCCTGTCAATTCACGGCGGGGGGCTCCGTGAATCGCCTGCGGGCTGCCGATCGCAGGCTAAATGTAAACACAAGCGGAAATAATCCGCTTTGTTTACAGTTTTACAATGCTGCTAACAGTAGCAGCGTTGTACTAGATCAGCGATCCCTGGCCAATCAGCGGCCGGGGATCGCTGTCACATGACAGGCAGGAGCCTGTTAGAGGCTGCACAGGACAGATCCGTTCCTGTGCAGCCTCTGATCTACGGGGCAGGGAGGGAGGAGAGGGGGAATCCTGCGGTGGAGCGGGCTTTGAGGTGCCCCCCCCCTGCCAGCCACACGCATGCAGGAGCGATCAGACCCCCCCAGCACATCATCCCCCTAGTGGGGAAAAAAGGGGGGCGATCTGGTCGGTCTGCATGGTATTTGATCTGTGCTGGGGGCTGTAGAGCCCACCCAGCACAGATCTCAGAAGTCAGTGCTGGTCCTTAAGGGGGGGGGGGGGGGGGTAAAGGCTGAGTCCTGAAGTGGTTAAACATTGTGAGGCATCACTTGCTAGGTACCGATAATAATCAAGAAATACTCATACATAATGTTATACTAACCTAAATAGAAATGTTAATTGCAGGCTCCTCTATAAGCTTGCAGTCACACAAGTGTCAATTTACTAAACTTTCAATAAATGCCCTACTGTTTTCCACTATGATTCAAACAAGACCTGCACTCTTTTCCCATTAAATTGCAGTCAATCGTTAACAGAATCTAGTCTAAGTTTCCACACATTACCAGCTACTGGTGGGTAATCCATCCTCACTCCTTAACAGCGTACAAGTACTATGCAGCCTATCACAATGCAACTCCAGATGAGAAGGTAGCCGGGTAGTGATAGACAGGACATCACTCGTACACTGAAGAGGAGTGAGGTAGTTTTGTCCCACCACCAGAAGCTCTTTGTAGCCAGCACTGCAGCTACTCAAGAGTGGTGTCCCAAACAGGAATGGTCAATACGATGCAAATGAGAATTCCAAGTTGATGCAAACTTCATGCTTATTTTATGCAGATTGAAATTGTGTGCTGCTGCACACCAACTGGTCCATTTTCACACTACATACAGTTGCATACATTTTGCATCAACACAGAATTATTTGCATCACACTGACCATCCCTAACCATGATATAAATCTGCTGTAGCTGTATAGCATTGCTCTTCATTTTAAAGGGAATCTGAAGTGAAAATAAACTTATGATATAATGAATTGTACAAGTAGTACAGCTAAGAAATAAAACATTAGTAGCAAAGAAAAGAGTATCATATGCTTTCCTGTACAGGAAAAGTTAAACTTCAGTTATCTATGCAAAAGAGCTTCTCTGGGCTCTTCAACCCAACTTGGGTCAGAGACGGTCCAATTTTCTGAAGCACTTACACATCAAAGAAACAGTGCAAGGCAGCTTAAGATAGGGTTTTACTGGAGGGGAATTCATAGGGTCATTAGCTCTATGTTTCATATGTTTCATAGTTTAAAATACAGAGAGTGGTTTGTAATTGCAAAGATAACAATCATACAATGGTATTAAAAAAAGCTATATAAAAATGTGAGACTTTTCTTTGCTACAAGTGTTCTATTAATTATCCGTACTACACATACAATTCATTACATCATAATTTTTAACTTCAATGTCACTTTAACCACTTAACGACCGCCGAAAGCCGATAGGTGTCGGCAGGTCGTTAGTGGTATAGCATGGAAACGGCCGCTCCATGCAAGTTCACGGAGGGTGTCTCCGTGAACAGTCTTGCGGCTCGCAGGCTAATTGTAAACCCGCGGGGAAGAAATCCCAGCTGTTTACATCATACGCCGCTGCTGCGCAGCAGCGCCGTAAAGGAGATCGGCGATCCCCGGCCTCTGATTGGCCGGGGATCGCCGGCATATGATAGGCTGAAGCCTGTCAGTGCCGGCGCAGGACGGATGTCCGTCCTGCACTGCCCAGGGAAAGGAGGGGAAGCCAGGGAGGGCGGAAAACGCTGCAGAGGGGGGCTTTGAGGAGCCCCCCTCGCTACCCACAAACAGCCGGCGGCGATCAGACTCCCCCCCCCCCCCCCCCAGCAGGACATCCCCCTAGTGGGGAAAAAAAGGGGGGGGGGAAGTCTGATCGCCCTGCGTGCCTGCTGATCTGTGCTGTGGGCTGGAGAGCACACGCAGCACAGATCAGCCAGAATTCCCCTGGTCCTTAAGTGGTAGCCTCAAAGCTTCCCCCCCTTTCCCTCCGTGATGGCAGGGGTCGAGGGGGCTATTGTTACACTCCTGATTTCAGGCCAAAATTAAAGTGATTGAATGATAAAACAACAGATCTTTTTTGTATCAATATGAATACAGGGGTGTCCCATCTCTGCTTCTTTTCACCCAGATGTGATGGAATTATTGGCTGAGCTGATCAGAACCAATTACAGAATCAAGGGAATAGGCGTTAACAACTTAAAGCAATATCTTTTACTGTAGGTGAATGGTGGAATCGTGTGAATGGCAGTGGTTAATTTGGCTCCTATACTGACCTTAAAATGAACCGGAATAAGTCAGACTTATTACCAATAGATAATGAGACAATGTTTCTCACAAATTAATTAATGGGTGTTCGTGCCCAAAAATATTTGGGCACTAAGCCCTAGCAGCAGCCCACATGACCCCAGCAAGTCACGCTCCATACAAAGCCTGGATACAGGAGAGTAGCAGTATAATGTGAGTTCTACAGTCCTGTATATGTGTGTCAGGCAATTTGTGTTTTTGTTGGAGCCAGCCCTCCTGATCTGTCGTGATAAGCATTAGCAGCACTTCACCTCTTCACCTTTTCCTAGGACATACAGCTGATTCTATTATAGCTCTGGGGAGCCTGACAGAGTTCTCTGCCTGCAAAAAATACAGGGCCTTCTCAAAAAATGTGCATATTGTGATAAAGTTCATTATTTTCTGTAATGTACTGATAAACATTAGACTTTCATATATTTTAGATTCATTACACACAATTGAAGTAGTTCAAGCCTTGTATTGTTTTAATATTGATGATTTTGGCATACAGCTCATAAAAACCCAAAATTCCCATCTAAAAAAATTAGCATATCTCATCCGACCAATAAAAGTGTTTTTAAAACAAAAAAAGTCAACCTTCAAATAATTATGTTCAGTTATGCACTCAATACTTGGTCGGGAATCCTTTTTGCAGAAATGACTGCTTCAATGCGGCGTGGCATGGAGGCAATCAGCCTGTGGCACTGCTCAGGTGTTATGGAGGCCCAGGATGCTTCGATAGCAGCCTTAAGCTCATCCAGAGTGTTGGGTCTTGCGTCTCAACTTTCTCTTCACAATATCCCACAGATTCTCTATGGGGTTTGCAGGGGTCGAGTCCTGCTTGAACGTGGGTGGACGACGTCCACTTACTTTTTCCTCAGCGTGGACGCCGTCCACCCTGGCTTGTGTGGAGGGGAGCAGCACAGAGAAGGAGAGCTATGGGGACAGCGGGGAAGGGTGGACGTCTCCCCACACTTCCCTCACCTAGGGTCTCTTCTTCCTGGCTCTACCCTATGGGATTTTTAAAGTTCGGCGGCTAAAGTGGGCGGAGACTTACTGCCGTTCTTGCAGCCGCAACTTGCAGGGGACGCTCTGCTCTGTGCCCGGCTAGAGCTAGTCTGGTCTTGAGTAGACCAGAATAGCTGCGCCAGGAAGGAGAGCCCCTAGGTGAGGGAAGGGGGGGGGGGGGAGACGTCCGCCCTTCTCCGCTGTCCCCACAGCTCTCCTCCTCTGTGCTGCTCCCCTCCTGTTTTAGGAAGACACCTGGCTACCTGGGGACATATACCCCTGCCTAAATATACTGGGCACATATCCCCCTGGCTATATATACTGGGCATATATACCCCTGACTACATATACTGGGCACATATTCCCCTGGCTACATATACTGGGGACATATACCCCTGGCTACATATACTGGGCACATATACCCCTGGCTACATATACTGGGCACTTATCCCCCTTGCTACATATACTGGGCACATATCCCCCTGGCTACATATACCCCTGACTACATATACTGGGCACATATACCCCTGGCTACATATACCCCTGACTACATATACAGTGGAGGAAATAATTATTTGACCCCTCACTGATTTTGTAAGTTTGTCCAATGACAAAGAAATGAAAAGTCTCAGAACAGTATCATTTCAATGGTAGGTTTATTTTAACAGTGGCAGATAGCACATCAAAAGGAAAATCGAAAAAATAACCTTAAATAAAAGATAGCAACTGATTTGCATTTCATTGAGTGAAATAAGTTTTTGAACCCCTACCAACCATTAACCTCCCTGGCGGTTAATTTTTTTTGCCAAATTGGCAAAAAAAACTTTTTTTTAAATTTTTTTTTTTTTGTTTCATGTAAAGCTACCAGAGTGGTAGCTACATGAAACACCACTAGAGGGCGCATGTGTCCCTCTAGTGCGATCGTCGCCGGCATCTATAGCAAACAGGGGAACGCGTATACAACGCGTTCCCCTGTTTGGCTTCTCCTGTCGCCATGGCGACGATCGGGATGACGTCATGGACGTCAGCCGACGTCCTGACGTCAGACACCTCCGATCCAGCCCATAGCGCTGCCCGGAACTCATTGGTCCGGGCAGCGCAGGGCTCTGGCGGGGGGGGGCCCTCTTTCGCCGCTGCGTGCGGCCGATCGCCGCAGAGCGGCGGCGATCAAGCTGTGCGCGCGGCTAGCAAAGTGCTGGCTGCGCGCACAGCAATTTACAGATTAAAAATCGCCCCACCAGGGGCTGAGATCTCCCCCTGCGCGGCATAGCCCGAGCTCAGCTCGGGCTTACCGCCAGGGAGGTTAAGAGTTCTGGCTCCCACAGAGTGGTTAGACACTTCTACTCAATTAGTCACCCTCATTAAGGACACCTGTCTTAACTAGTCACCTAAAAGACACCTGTCCACAGAATCAATCAATCAAGCAGACTCCAAACTCTCCAACATGGGAAAGACCAAAGAGCTGTCCAAGGATGTCCGAGACAAAATTGTATACCTGCACAAGGCTGGAATGGGCTGCAAAACCATTAGCAAGAAGCTGGGAGAGAAGGTGACAACTGTTGGTGCGATTGTTCGAAAATGGAAGGAGCACAAAATGACCATCAATCGACCTCGCTCTGGGGCGCCACGCAAGATCTCACCTCGTGGGGTGTCAATGGTTCTGAGAAAGGTGAAAAAGCATACTAGAACTACACGGGAGGAGTTAGTGAATGACCTCAAATTAGCAGGGACCACAGTCACCAAGAAAACCATTGGAAACACATTACACCGCAATGGATTAAATTCCTGCAGGGCTCGCAAGGTCCCCCTGCTCAAGAAGGCACATGTGCAGGCCCGTCTGAAGTTTGCCAATGAACACCTGAATGATTCTGTGAGTGACTGGGAGAAGGTGCTGTGGTCTGATGAGACCAAAATAGAGCTCTTTGGCATTAACTCAACTCGCTGTGTTTGGAGGAAGAAAAATGCTGCCTATGACCCCCAAAACACCGTCCCCACCGTCAAGCATGGGGGTGGAAACATTTTGCTTTGGGGGTGTTTTTCTGCTAAGGGCACAGGACAACTTAATCGCATTAACGGGAAAATGGATGGAGCCATGTATCGTGAAATCCTGAACGACAACCTCCTTCCCTCTGCCAGGAAACTGAAAATGGGTCGTGGATGGGTGTTCCAGCACGACAATGACCCAAAACATACAGCAAAGGCAACAAAGGAGTGGCTCAAGAAGAAGCACATTAAGGTCATGGAGTGGCCTAGTCAGTCTCCGGACCTTAATCCAATAGAAAACCTATGGAAGGAGCTCAAGCTCGGAGTTGCACAGAGACAGCCTCGAAACCTTAGGGATTTAGAGATGATCTGCAAAGAGGAGTGGACCAACATTCCTCCTAAAATGTGTGCAAACTTGGTCATCAATTACAAGAAACGTTTGACCTCTGTGCTTGCAAACAAGGGTTTTCCACTAAGTATTAAGTCTTTTATTGTTAGAGGGTTCAAAAACTTATTTCACTCAATGAAATGCAAATCAGTTGCTATCATTTATTTAAGGTTCTTTTTTCGATTTTCCTTTTGATGTGCTATCTGCCACTGTAAAATAAACCTACCATTGAAATGATACTGTTCTGAGACTTTTCATTTCTTTGTCATTGGACAAACTTACAAAATCAGTGAGGGGTCAAATAATTATTTCCTCCACTGTACTGGGCACACATCCCCCTGACTACATATACTGGGCACATATCCCCCTGACTACATATACTGGGCACATTTCCCCCTGGCTATATATACTGGGCACATATCCCTCTGGCTATACTGTATATACTGGGCACATATCCCCCTGGCTATATATACTGAGAACATATACCCCAGCCTATATATACTGGGCACATATACCCCCTGGCTACATATACTGGGGACAGCTATACACCTGGCTACATATACTGGGGACTACTACACACCTGGCTACTTATGGAACATATACACCTGGCCACCTATTCTGGGGACAACTATACTCATGGCTTTTTATACTGGGGACACCTGTAGACCTGGTTACCTATGCTGGGAGTACCTATTTTGGGGGAACTGCTGTCAGATTATCTGCATTTTTGGGGAACCGCTGTTAACAGATTAAGTGTATTTTGGGGAACCGCTGCCAGATTATGTGTATGTTAGGGGAACGGCTGCTGATAGATTTCGCGTATTTTGGGGAACTGCTGCCAGATTATGTATGTTTGGGGGACCACTGCTGCCAGATTACATGTATTTTGGGTGTTACGTGTATTTTGGGTGATCCACTGTCATGTTTCGCGTATTTTGGGGAACTGCTTCCAGATTATGTGTACTGCCACATTGTCTATTTTGGGGAAACCACTGCCATACCTGTATTTTGGAGGAACTTCTACCAGATTACGTGTCTTTTTGGTGAAATGCTGTCAGATTACATCTATTTTGCGGGGATACACTACAGTAGAGCTCAAACTTCCCCGGCAGACCTTTTACATCACATATATACATTTTGTATAGTAAAACTACCACGTTTAATGGAGCTGTCGCGCTTCTTCACTTCTTTCATTTCTAACGGTAAAGTGCCAACGGCTGGGTTTGTATTGGCTCGAGCACCTCTACTAAAGTTCTTGTGTATGTTATGTATGAGATAGAGAGGACCGACTAAGATTTCACCAAATATGGCCAGTCTTTGCCTTTTACTATGCACAATGATAATATAAATAATACAGAAGTTCACAGAAAGAAATTTAGAAAGCCCATATATGGTGTGGCACATTTAACAAACCAATGCATTGAAAATTGGAGGAAAACTGATGCAAAAGTAAGCAGTTGCTCAGAACGTCTAATCAGAATCCTTGAACCGAGCATTAGCTGTAGTTTTGCTGTAGATTTTTTTGCACTAAAATCTGCCCCAGTATTGCTAATGTTCTTATGGTTTCAACTTCTTTTTATATGGATTTTATTTTTCTATGTACTATTTTGAAAAGACAATGTACGCTCCATTAAGTGCTATGTAACGATGTCAGGAATGAGACAAGTAAAAAGGGTGCCACACAGGGCCCGAGATTTGGGTGCCGCCATAGACCATAATGCGAATTACGGCTATAGCGGCACTCACTGAGTAATTTGGGCACCTCAATAGCCACTGTCCAAATTACAATATAAAGGATCTTAATTCGAACACCAGCAATAGCTGGAGCCCAAATTATGTCTTCCCCTACCGAATTAGGTTATCAATACGGGAACAGTTTCGTAAATAGCCAGGAAATTTCCTTTATTACATGCACACGTCAGAACAGGATTTTTTTTTGTTATGTGTACCACACTCTAAACTGAACTCTTTAAAGTGATCCCGAGGTGAGAGTGTTGGAGGCTGTCATATTTATTTCCTTTTAAGCAATACCAGTTGGCTGGCTGTCCTGTTGATCCTCTGTCTCTAATACGGTTAGCCATAGACCCTGAACAAGCATGCACTAGATCAGATGTTTCTGACATTGTCACAACTGACAAGATTAGCACATGCTTGTTTCTGGTGTTATTTAAACACTACTACAGCCAAATAGATCAGCAGGGCTGCCAGGCAACTGGTATTGTTTACTAGGAAATAAATATGGCAGACTCCATATCACTCTCACCTCAAGTTCACTTTAAATTATCCCCAACACAAGCTCGCTTGCATAATTTTCCAAACTACCGTTTCTTAACCTCCCTGGCATTCAATTTCTGCTGGACGTCTGTGAAAAAAGTGGTTCATTTAATTTTCATACATTTTTTGCCTGTAACTTACTAAAATGCTTCAAGAAAGGTTCTACTTTCAAACACAAAATAATGCCAAAAAGTAAAAATGTTGGCTCTTCAGCTTTTTGGCCGAAAATGTGTAGTTCACATGTGTTTTTTTTTTCCGCATTAAAAATGTAGTTAATGCTTATTCGGTTTAATCAGTACTATTCGGTTTGTGTGCATGATACTCGAGGTGTGGTATGGATGAGTCTGACTCTTCCAGAGATGCAATCACTTTTCTCTTTCAAATTCGTGTTTGTATGCAAATTTTTCCATGCTCTGGAAACCTGCAATTGAAAATCTGCACACAAACTTGTATTTTTTAGATCTAAGGGCTAGTTCACACTGGTCGCTTTGGTAGTGTTTTGCTGATTGCCGGCAATCAGCAAAATGCTGGGTTTTTTTCACTGTACAGAAAAGCAATTTAGGAGTGATTGCGTTTTGCGATTCTAAAACATTGAAATGCAATCGCTTAAAAAATGCTGCATGCACCATCAGCAAATCACTAATCACTGGCAATCGCTACAGTGTGAACACTACTATTGACTTACATTAGCAGCAGCATTTTGCTGGTCATCAGTGATCAGCAAATCACTGAAAAATTGACCAGTGTGAACTAGCCCTTAAATAGACCTTTCCTCTCCTATATTGTCCTCTGGAAATGCTGTAATCTGTGATAGTAAAGGAATTGCACAAACAATTGCAGAAACGGACATTGAAAACTGCTGAGGCATCTTTTTTTTCAACTGTTGGAGTATTTGGAAAACATCCTGATCTGCTGTGATAATATTAAGGCTCTTGTGCTCACTTTAACTTACATTCGCATACCTGTAAGCTCCCCTTCTTATCAAGGAATGGATGATTTTGCGTATATCCACATGTGGTTCTAGTACTATCCCAGCAACTGTTTTTCTTTATGTGCAAGAGATGTGATTGGAACGGTCAGAATTTAAGCTTTTAGGACATGAACATCTTTAACATGACAGTCCTTTACATGGTGATTTATTAATAATGCATGTTTCTAATTAAAGTATATTCCTGTCCGCTTCAAATTCCCTACATATCAATTTTACTGAATTATGAACTATCTAAATGTAAACATTCCTTAGTACAATGCAACATAGTCTTGTAGCATTATAAATAACTGAGGGCTGCATCACACTGGTTATCTCACATCTTTTTGATCATTGCTTTACAGCTAGTCAGTTATTTTTCCACACTTCCTTGACTTTATGGGTCAGAGCGTCACAGGAGTTTTTACAAAGCTTTGGAAGCTGAAGGAACATTGGAAAATTAGGACTCTTGACAGTTTCAAAATCGCAGTTGTTAAGATGACAACAAATGTAATCACTGGTAGAACGTTCCAAAATTGTAATAAATGCTTACTTAG